>NW_026623062.1:797114-954470 GCF_023065955.2 Ursus arctos
CACCTATCCCAAGTGGGGGTAGCCAGCTCAACAAAATGCCACACACACAGGTGTAAGAAACAACATTGCCCCGGCATGGTCTAAGCCCCTCACCTCGTCCCTGTGCTTTGGGGAGCCTGAGGGACAGCCGAGGCACACGGCCCTAGACCCCTTTGCAAAAAGCCGGCTTCCCACGGAGACAGTTTTCCTGAGGTGCAGACCCTATCCCAAGTGGTTGTGGCAAGGTAAAGCAAATGCCCTCGAATTCTCTGGAAGAAACCACAATGCCAGCCATGTTCTAAGCCCTCCCATCCTCCCTGGACTTCTGGCAGCAGGAGTGAAAAGAGAGGAGCAGAGCACTGGGACCCGTTTGACAAAACCCGGCTTCCCACGGGAAAGTCTTTCTCCACGTGCAGACATGCTCCCAGGTGCCTGTGGCAAGGGGAAGGAAATGCCATACACTGACCTGGTAGAGACCACAGGGCCCAGGCGCAGTCTGAACCCTTCCCTCAACCCGGCGGTTTTGCTAGCAGGAGTTCAACCCCAACGAACACAGCCCGGAGACCCCTGGGGCAAAAACGGCTTCCGACGAACAATAGGTGCTTGCTGTGGAACACCTATCCCAAGTGGGGGTAGCCAGCTCAACAAAATGCCACACACGCAGGTGTAAGAAACAACATTGCCCAGGCATGGTCTAAGCCCCTCACCTCGTCCCTGTGCATTGGGGAGCCGGAGGGACAACCGAGGCACACGGCCCTGAGACCCCTTTGCAAAACGCCGGCTTCCCACGGAGACAGTTTTCCTGAGGTGCAGACCCTATCCCAAGTGGTTGTGGCAAGGTAAAGCAAATGCCCTCCACTTCCCTGGAAGAAACCACAGTGCCCAGCCATGTTCTAAGCCCTCCCATCCTCCCTGGGCTTCTGGCAGCAGGAGTGAAAAGAGAGGAGCAGAGCACGGGGACCCGTTTGACAAAAACCGGCTTCCCACGGGAAAGTCTTTCTCCACGTGCAGACATGCTCCCAGGTGCCTGGGGCAAGGGGAAGGAAATGCCATACACTGACCTGGAAGAGACCACAGCGCCCAGGCACAGTCTGAACCCTTCCCTCAACCCGGCGGTTTTGCTAGCAGGAGTTCAACCCCAACGAACACAGCCCGGAGACCCCTGGGGCAAAAACGGCTTCCGACGATCAATAGGTGCTTGCTGTGGAACACCTATTCCAAGTGGGGGAAGCCAGCTCAAAAAAAATGCCACACACCCAGGTGTAAGTAACAACATTGCCCAGGCTTGGTCTAAGCCCCTCACCTCGTCCCTGTGCTTTGGGGAGCCGGAGGGACAGTCGAGGCCCACGGCCCTGAGACCCCTTTGCAAAAGCCGGCTTCCCACGGAAACAGTTTTCCTGAGGTGCAGACCCTATCCCAAGTGGTTGTGGCAAGGTAAAGCAAATGCCCTCCACTTCTCTGGAAGAAACCACAGTGCCCAGCCATGTTCTAAGCCCTCCCATCCTCCCTGGGCTTCTGGCGGCAGGAGTGAAAAGAGAGGAGCAGAGCACTGGGACCCGTTTGACAAAACCCGGCTTCCCACGGGATAGTCTTTCTCCACGTGCAGACATGCTCCCAGGTGCCTGTGGCAAGGGGAAGGAAATGCCATACACTGACCTGGAAGAGACCACAGGGCCCAGGCACAGTCTGAACCCTTCCCTCATCCCGGCGGTTTTGCTAGCAGGAGTTCAACCCCCACGAACACAGCCCGGAGACCCCTGGGGCAAAAACGGCTTCCGACGATCAATAGGTGCTTGCTGTGGAACACCTATCCCAAGTGGGGGTAGCCAGCTCAACAAAATGCCACACACCCAGGTGTAAGAAACAACATTGCCCAGGCATGGTCTAAGCCCCTCACCTCGTCCCTGTGCATTGGGGAGCCGGAGGGACAGCCGAGGCACACGGCCCTGAGACCCCTTTGCAAAACGCCGGCTTCCCACGGAGACAGTTTTCCTGAGGTGCAGACCCTATCCCAAGTGCTTGTGGCAAGGTAAAGCAAATGCCCTCCACTTCTCTGGAAGAAACCACAGTGCCCAGCCATGTTCTAAGCCCTCCCATCCTCCCTGGGCTTCTGGCGGCAGGAGTGAAAAGAGAGGAGCAGAGCACTGGGACCCGTTTGACAAAACCCAGCTTCCCACGGGATAGTCTTTCTCCACGTGCAGACATGCTCCCAGGTGCCTGTGGCAAGGGGAAGGAAATGCCATACACTGACCTGGAAGAGACCACAGGGCCCAGGCACAGTCTGAACCCTTCCCTCAACCCGGCGGTTTTGCTAGAAGGAGTTCAACCCCAACGAACACAGTCCGGAGACCCCTGGGGCAAAAACGGCTTCCAACGATCAATAGGTGCTTGCTGTGGAACACCTATCCCAAGTGGTGGAAGCCAGCTCAACAAAATGCCACACACCCAGGTGGAAGAAACAACATTGCCCAGGCTTGGTCTAAGCCCCTCACCTCGTCCCTGTGCTTCGGGGAGCCGGAGGGACAGCCGAGGCCCACGACCCAGAGACCCCTTTGCAAAAAGCCGGCTTCCCACGGAGACAGTTTTCCTGAGGTGCAGACCCTATCCCAAGTGGTTGTGGCAAGGTAAAGCAAATGCCCTCCACTTCTCTGGAAGAGACCACAGTGCCCAACCATGTTCTAAGCCCTCCCATCCTCCCTGGGCTTCTGGCAGCAGGAGTGAAAAGAGAGGAGCAGAGCACTGGGACCCGTTTGACAAAACCCGGCTTCCCACGGGAAAGTCTTTTCTCCACGTGCAGACATGCTCCCAGGTGCCTGTGGCAAGGGGAAGGAAATGCCATACACTGACCTGGAAGAGACCACAGGGCCCAGGCACAGTCTGAACCCTTCCCTCAACCCGGCGGTTTTGCTAGCAGGAGTTCAACCGCAACGAACACAGCCCGGAGACCCCTGGGACAAAAACGGCTTCCGACGAACAATAGGTGCTTGCTGTGGAACACCTATCCCAAGTGGGGGTAGCCAGCTCAACAAAATGCCACACACACAGTTGTAAGAAACAACATTGCCCAGGCATGGTCTAAGCCCCTCACCTCGTCCCTGTTCTTTGGGGAGCCTGAGGGACAGCCGAGGCACACGGCCCTAGACCCCTTTGCAAAAAGCCGGCTTCCCACGGAGACAGTTTTCCTGAGGTGCAGACCCTATCCCAAGTGGTTGTGGCAAGGTAAAGCAAATGCCCTCGAATTCTCTGGAAGAAACCACAGTGCCCAGCCATGTTCTAAGCCCTCCCATCCTCCCTGGGCTTCTGGCAGCAGGAGTGAAAAGAGAGGAGCAGAGCACTGGGACCCGTTTGACAAAACCCGGCTTCCCACGGGAAAGTCTTTCTCCACGTGCAGACATGCTCCCAGGTGCCTGGGGCAAGGGGAAGGAAATGCCATACACTGACCTGGAAGAGACCACAGGGCCCAGGCACAGTCTGAACCCTTCCCTCAACCCGGCGGTTTTGCTAGCAGGAGTTCAACCCCCACGAACACAGCCCGGAGACCCCTGGGGCAAAAACGGCTTCCGACGATCAATAGGTGCTTGCTGTGGAACACCTATCCCAAGTGGGGGTAGCCAGCTCAACAAAATGCCACACACCCAGGTGTAAGAAAACAACATTGCCCAGGCATGGTCTAAGCCCCTCACCTCGTCCCTGTGCTTTGGGGAGCCGGAGGGACATCCGAGGCCCACGGCCCTGAGACCCCTTTGCAAAAAGCCGGCTTCCCACGGAGACAGTTTTCCTGAGGTGCAGACCCTATCCCAAGTGGTTGTGGCAAGGTAAAGCAAATGCCCTCCACTTCTCTGGAAGAAACCACAGTGCTCAGCCATGTTCTAAGCCCTCCCATCCTCCCTGGGCTTCTGGCAGCAGGAGTGAAAAGAGAGGAGCAGAGCACTGGGACCCGTTTGACAAAACCCGGCTTCCCACGGGAAAGTCTTTCTCCACGTGCAGACATGCTCCCAGGTGCCTGGGGCAAGGGGAAGGAAATGCCATACACTGACCTGGAAGAGACCACAGGGCCCAGGCACAGTCTGAACCCTTCCCTCAACCCGGCGGTTTTGCTAGCAGGAGTTCAACCCCAACGAACACAGCCCGGAGACCCCTGGGCAAAAACGGCTTCCGACGATCAATAGGTGCTTGCTGTGGAACACCTATTCCAAGTGGGGGAAGCCAGCTCAACAAAATGCCACACACCCAGGTGTAAGTAACAACATTGCCCAGGCTTGGTCTAAGCCCCTCACCTCGTCCCTGTGTGCTTTGGGGAGCCGGAGGGACAGTCGAGGCCCACGGCCGTGAGACCCCTTTGCAAAAAGCCGGCTTCCCCCGGAAACAGTTTTCCTGAGGTGTAGACCCTATCCCAAGTGCTTGTGGCAAGGTAAAGCTAATGCCCTCCACTTCTCTGGAAGAAACCACAGTGCCCAGCCATGTTCTAAGCCCTCCCATCCTCCCTGGGCTTCTGGCAGCAGGAGTGAAAAGAGAGGAGCAGAGCACTGGGAACCGTTTGACAAAACCCGGCTTCCCACGGGACAGTCTTTTTCCACGTGCAGACATGCTCCCAGGTGCCTGTGGCAAGGGGAAGGAAATGCCATACACTGACCTGGAAGAGACCACAGGGCCCAGGCACAGTCGGAACCCTTCCCTCAACCCGGCGGTTTTGCTAGCAGGAGTTCCACCCCAACGAACACAGCCCGGAGACCCCGGGGCAAAAACGCCTTCCGACGATCAATAGGTGCTTGCTGTGGAACACCTATCCCAAGTGGTGGAAGCCAGCTCAACAAAATGCCACACACCCAGGTGTAAGTAACAACATTGCCCAGGCTTGGTCCAAGCCCCTCACCTTGTAACTGTGCTTTGGGGAGCCGGAGGGACAGCCGAAGCACACGGCCCTGAGACCCCTTTGCAAAAAGCTGGCTTCCCACGGAGACAGTTTTCCTGAGGTGCAGACCCTATCCCAAGTGGTTGTGGCAAGGTAAAGCAAATGCCCTCCACTTCTCTGGAAGAAACCACAGTGCCCAACCATGTTCTAAGCCCTCCCATCTTCCCTGGGCTTCTGGCAGCAGGAGTGAAAAGAGAGGAGCAGAGCACTGGGACCCGTTTGACAAAACCCGGCTTCCCACGGGAAAGTCTTTCTCCACGTGCAGACATGCTCCCAGGTGCCTGTGGCAAGGGGAAGGAAATGCCATACACTGACCTGGAAGAGACCACAGGGCCCAGGCACAGTCTGAACCCTTCCCTCAACCCGGCGGTTTTGCTAGAGGGAGTTCAACCCCAACGAACACAGTCCGGAGACCCCTGGGGCAAAAACGGCTTCCGACGATCAATAGGTGCTTGCTGTGGAACACCTATCCCAAGTGGTGGAAGCCAGCTCAACAAAATGCCACACACCCAGGTGGAAGAAACAACATTGCCCAGGCTTGGTCTAAGCCCCTCACCTCGTCCCTGTGCTTCGGGGAGTCGGAGGGACAGCCGAGGCCCACGACCCAGAGACCCCTTTGCAAAAAGCCGGCTTCCCACGGAGACAGTTTTCCTGAGGTGCAGACCCTATCCCAAGTGGTTGTGGCAAGGTAAAGCAAATGCCCTCCACTTCTCTGGAAGAGACCACAGTGCCCAACCATGTTCTAAGCCCTCCCATCCTCCCTGGGCTTCTGGCAGCAGGAGTGAAAAGAGAGGAGCAGAGCACTGGGACCCATTTGACAAAACCCGGCTTCCCACGGGAAAGTCTTTCTCCACGTGCAGACATGCTCCCAGGTGCCTGTGGCAAGGGGAAGGAAATGCCATACACTGACCTGGAAGAGACCACAGGGCCCAGGCACAGTCTGAACCCTTCCCTCAACCCGGCGGTTTTGCTAGCAGGAGTTCAACCGCAACGAACACAGCCCGGAGACCCCTGGGACAAAAACGGCTTCCGACGAACAATAGGTGCTTGCTGTGGAACACCTATCCCAAGTGGGGGTAGCCAGCTCAACAAAATGCCACACACACAGTTGTAAGAAACAACATTGCCCAGGCATGGTCTAAGCCCCTCACCTCGTCCCTGTGCTTTGGGGAGCCTGAGGGACAGCCGAGGCACACGGCCCTAGACCCCTTTGCAAAAAGCCGGCTTCCCACGGAGACAGTTTTCCTGAGGTGCAGACCCTATCCCAAGTGGTTGTGGCAAGGTAAAGCAAATGCCCTCGAATTCTCTGGAAGAAACCACAGTGCCCAGCCATGTTCTAAGCCCTCCCATCCTCCCTGGGCTTCTGGCAGCAGGAGTGAAAAGAGAGGAGCAGAGCACTGGGACCCGTTTGACAAAACCCGGCTTCCCACGGGAAAGTCTTTCTCCACGTGCAGACATGCTCCCAGGTGCCTGGGGCAAGGGGAAGGAAATGCCATACACTGACCTGGAAGAGACCACAGGGCCCAGGCACAGTCTGAACCCTTCCCTCATCCCGGCGGTTTTGCTAGCAGGAGTTCAACCCCCACGAACACAGCCCGGAGACCCCTGGGGCAAAAACGGCTTCCGACGATCAATAGGTGCTTGCTGTGGAACACCTATCCCAAGTCGGGGTAGCCAGCTCAACAAAATGCCACACACCCAGGTGTAAGAAACAACATTGCCCAGGCATGGTCTAAGCCCCTCACCTCGTCCCTGTGCTTTGGGGAGCCGGAGGGACATCCGAGGCCCACGGCCCTGAGACCCCTTTGCAAAAAGCCGGCTTCCCACGGAGACAGTTTTCCTGAGGTGCAGACCCTATCCCAAGTGGTTGTGGCAAGGTAAAGCAAATGCCCTCCACTTCTCTGGAAGAAACCACAGTGCTCAGCCATGTTCTAAGCCCTCCCATCCTCCCTGGGCTTCTGGCAGCAGGAGTGAAAAGAGAGGAGCAGAGCACTGGGACCCGTTTGACAAAACCCGGCTTCCCACGGGAAAGTCTTTCTCCACGTGCAGACATGCTCCCAGGTGCCTGGGGCAAGGGGAAGGAAATGCCATACACTGACCTGGAAGAGACCACAGGGCCCAGGCACAGTCTGAACCCTTCCCTCAACCCGGCGGTTTTGCTAGCAGGAGTTCAACCCCAACGAACACAGCCCGGAGACCCCTGGGGCAAAAACGGCTTCCGACGATCAATAGGTGCTTGCTGTGGAACACCTATTCCAAGTGGGGGAAGCCAGCTCAACAAAATGCCACACACCCAGGTGTAAGTAACAACATTGCCCAGGCTTGGTCTAAGCCCCTCACCTCGTCCCTGTGCTTTGGGGAGCCGGAGGGACAGTCGAGGCCCACGGCCGTGAGACCCCTTTGCAAAAAGCCGGCTTCCCCCGGAAACAGTTTTCCTGAGGTGTAGACCCTATCCCAAGTGCTTGTGGCAAGGTAAAGCTAATGCCCTCCACTTCTCTGGAAGAAACCACAGTGCCCAGCCATGTTCTAAGCCCTCCCATCCTCCCTGGGCTTCTGGCAGCAGGAGTGAAAAGAGAGGAGCAGAGCACTGGGAACCGTTTGACAAAACCCGGCTTCCCACGGGACAGTCTTTTTCCACGTGCAGACATGCTCCCAGGTGCCTGTGGCAAGGGGAAGGAAATGCCATACACTGACCTGGAAGAGACCACAGGGCCCAGGCACAGTCGGAACCCTTCCCTCAACCCGGCGGTTTTGCTAGCAGGAGTTCCACCCCAACGAACACAGCCCGGAGACCCCGGGGGCAAAAACGCCTTCCGACGATCAATAGGTGCTTGCTGTGGAACACCTATCCCAAGTGGGGGAAGCCAGCTCAACAAAATGCCACACACCCAGGTGTAAGTAACAACATTGCCCAGGCTTGGTCCAAGCCCCTCACCTTGTAACTGTGCTTTGGGGAGCCGGAGGGACAGCCGAAGCACACGGCCCTGAGACCCCTTTGCAAAAAGCCGGCTTCCCACGGAGACAGTTTTCCTGAGGTGCAGACCCTATCCCAAGTGGTTGTGGCAAGGTAAAGCAAATGCCCTCCACTTCTCTGGAAGAAACCACAGTGCCCAACCATGTTCTAAGCCCTCCCATCTTCCCTGGGCTTCTGGCAGCAGGAGTGAAAAGAGAGGAGCAGAGCACTGGGACCCGTTTGACAAAACCCGGCTTCCCACGGGAAAGTCTTTCTCCACGTGCAGACATGCTCCCAGGTGCCTGTGGCAAGGGGAAGGAAATGCCATACACTGACCTGGAAGAGACCACAGGGCCCAGGCACAGTCTGAACCCTTCCCTCAACCCGGCGGTTTTGCTAGCAGGAGTTCAACCCCAACGAACACAGCCCGGAGACCCCTGGGGCAAAAACGGCTTCCGACGAACAATAGGTGCTTGCTGTGGAACACCTATCCCAAGTGGGGGTAGCCAGCTCAACAAAATGCCACACACACAGGTGTAAGAAACAACATTGCCCCGGCATGGTCTAAGCCCCTCACCTCGTCCCTGTGCTTTGGGGAGCCTGAGGGACAGCCGAGGCACACGGCCCTAGACCCCTATGCAAAAAGCCGGCTTCCCACGGAGACAGTTTTCCTGAGGTGCAGACCCTATCCCAAGTGGTTGTGGCAAGGTAAAGCAAATGCCCTCGAATTCTCTGGAAGAAACCACAATGCCAGCCATGTTCTAAGCCCTCCCATCCTCCCTGGACTTCTGGCAGCAGGAGTGAAAAGAGAGGAGCAGAGCACTGGGACCCGTTTGACAAAACCCGGCTTCCCACGGGAAAGTCTTTCTCCACGTGCAGACATGCTCCCAGGTGCCTGTGGCAAGGGGAAGGAAATGCCATACACTGACCTGGTAGAGACCACAGGGCCCAGGCGCAGTCTGAACCCTTCCCTCAACCCGGCGGTTTTGCTAGCAGGAGTTCAACCCCAACGAACACAGCCCGGAGACCCCTGGGGCAAAAACGGCTTCCGACGAACAATAGGTGCTTGCTGTGGAACACCTATCCCAAGTGGGGGTAGCCAGCTCAACAAAATGCCACACACGCAGGTGTAAGAAACAACATTGCCCAGGCATGGTCTAAGCCCCTCACCTCGTCCCTGTGCATTGGGGAGCCGGAGGGACAACCGAGGCACACGGCCCTGAGACCCCTTTGCAAAACGCCGGCTTCCCACGGAGACAGTTTTCCTGAGGTGCAGACCCTATCCCAAGTGGTTGTGGCAAGGTAAAGCAAATGCCCTCCACTTCTCTGGAAGAAACCACAGTGCCCAGCCATGTTCTAAGCCCTCCCATCCTCCCTGGGCTTCTGGCGGCAGGAGTGAAAAGAGAGGAGCAGAGCACTGGGACCCGTTTGACAAAACCCGGCTTCCCACGGGATAGTCTTTCTCCACGTGCAGACATGCTCCCAGGTGCCTGTGGCAAGGGGAAGGAAATGCCATACACTGACCTGGAAGAGACCACAGGGCCCAGGCACAGTCTGAACCCTTCCCTCAACCCGGCGGTTTTGCTAGCAGGAGTTCAACCCCAAGGAACACAGCCCGGAGACCCCTGGGGCAAAAACGGCTTCCGACGATCAATAGGTGCTTGCTGTGGAACACCTATTCCAAGTGGGGGAAGCCAGCTCAAAAAAATGCCACACACCCAGGTGTAAGTAACAACATTGCCCAGGC
The DNA here is from genome assembly GCF_023065955.2 of Ursus arctos. Lineage (NCBI taxonomy): Eukaryota > Metazoa > Chordata > Mammalia > Carnivora > Ursidae > Ursus > Ursus arctos. The sequence continues at coordinate 806,706 of NW_026623062.1, forward strand.
TTGGTCTAAGCCCCTCACCTCGTCCCTGTGCTTTGGGGAGCCGGAGGGACAGTCGAGGCCCACGGCCCTGAGACCCCTTTGCAAAAAGCCGGCTTCCCACGGAAACAGTTTTCCTGAGGTGCAGACCCTATCCCAAGTGGTTGTGGCAAGGTAAAGCAAATGCCCTCCACTTCTCTGGAAGAAACCACAGTGCCCAGCCATGTTCTAAGCCCTCCCATCCTCCCTGGGCTTCTGGCGGCAGGAGTGAAAAGAGAGGAGCAGAGCACTGGGACCCGTTTGACAAAACCCGGCTTCCCACGGGATAGTCTTTCTCCACGTGCAGACATGCTCCCAGGTGCCTGTGGCAAGGGGAAGGAAATGCCATACACTGACCTGGAAGAGACCACAGGGCCCAGGCACAGTCTGAACCCTTCCCTCAACCCGGCGGTTTTGCTAGAAGGAGTTCAACCCCAACGAACACAGTCCGGAGACCCCTGGGGCAAAAACGGCTTCCAACGATCAATAGGTGCTTGCTGTGGAACACCTATCCCAAGTGGTGGAAGCCAGCTCAACAAAATGCCACACACCCAGGTGGAAGAAACAACATTGCCCAGGCTTGGTCTAAGCCCCTCACCTCGTCCCTGTGCTTCGGGGAGCCGGAGGGACAGCCGAGGCCCACGACCCAGAGACCCCTTTGCAAAAAGCCGGCTTCCCACGGAGACAGTTTTCCTGAGGTGCAGACCCTATCCCAAGTGGTTGTGGCAAGGTAAAGCAAATGCCCTCCACTTCTCTGGAAGAGACCACAGTGCCCAACCATGTTCTAAGCCCTCCCATCCTCCCTGGGCTTCTGGCAGCAGGAGTGAAAAGAGAGGAGCAGAGCACTGGGACCCGTTTGACAAAACCCGGCTTCCCACGGGAAAGTCTTTCTCCACGTGCAGACATGCTCCCAGGTGCCTGTGGCAAGGGGAAGGAAATGCCATACACTGACCTGGAAGAGACCACAGGGCCCAGGCACAGTCTGAACCCTTCCCTCAACCCGGCGGTTTTGCTAGCAGGAGTTCAACCGCAACGAACACAGCCCGGAGACCCCTGGGACAAAAACGGCTTCCGACGAACAATAGGTGCTTGCTGTGGAACACCTATCCCAAGTGGGGGTAGCCAGCTCAACAAAATGCCACACACACAGTTGTAAGAAACAACATTGCCCAGGCATGGTCTAAGCCCCTCACCTCGTCCCTGTTCTTTGGGGAGCCTGAGGGACAGCCGAGGCACACGGCCCTAGACCCCTTTGCAAAAAGCCGGCTTCCCACGGAGACAGTTTTCCTGAGGTGCAGACCCTATCCCAAGTGGTTGTGGCAAGGTAAAGCAAATGCCCTCGAATTCTCTGGAAGAAACCACAGTGCCCAGCCATGTTCTAAGCCCTCCCATCCTCCCTGGGCTTCTGGCAGCAGGAGTGAAAAGAGAGGAGCAGAGCACTGGGACCCGTTTGACAAAACCCGGCTTCCCACGGGAAAGTCTTTCTCCACGTGCAGACATGCTCCCAGGTGCCTGGGGCAAGGGGAAGGAAATGCCATACACTGACCTGGAAGAGACCACAGGGCCCAGGCACAGTCTGAACCCTTCCCTCAACCCGGCGGTTTTGCTAGCAGGAGTTCAACCCCCACGAACACAGCCCGGAGACCCCTGGGGCAAAAACGGCTTCCGACGATCAATAGGTGCTTGCTGTGGAACACCTATCCCAAGTGGGGGTAGCCAGCTCAACAAAATGCCACACACCCAGGTGTAAGAAACAACATTGCCCAGGCATGGTCTAAGCCCCTCACCTCGTCCCTGTGCTTTGGGGAGCCGGAGGGACATCCGAGGCCCACGGCCCTGAGACCCCTTTGCAAAAAGCCGGCTTCCCACGGAGACAGTTTTCCTGAGGTGCAGACCCTATCCCAAGTGGTTGTGGCAAGGTAAAGCAAATGCCCTCCACTTCTCTGGAAGAAACCACAGTGCTCAGCCATGTTCTAAGCCCTCCCATCCTCCCTGGGCTTCTGGCAGCAGGAGTGAAAAGAGAGGAGCAGAGCACTGGGACCCGTTTGACAAAACCCGGCTTCCCACGGGAAAGTCTTTCTCCACGTGCAGACATGCTCCCAGGTGCCTGGGGCAAGGGGAAGGAAATGCCATACACTGACCTGGAAGAGACCACAGGGCCCAGGCACAGTCTGAACCCTTCCCTCAACCCGGCGGTTTTGCTAGCAGGAGTTCAACCCCAACGAACACAGCCCGGAGACCCCTGGGGCAAAAACGGCTTCCGACGATCAATAGGTGCTTGCTGTGGAACACCTATTCCAAGTGGGGGAAGCCAGCTCAACAAAATGCCACACACCCAGGTGTAAGTAACAACATTGCCCAGGCTTGGTCTAAGCCCCTCACCTCGTCCCTGTGCTTTGGGGAGCCGGAGGGACAGTCGAGGCCCACGGCCGTGAGACCCCTTTGCAAAAAGCCGGCTTCCCCCGGAAACAGTTTTCCTGAGGTGTAGACCCTATCCCAAGTGCTTGTGGCAAGGTAAAGCTAATGCCCTCCACTTCTCTGGAAGAAACCACAGTGCCCAGCCATGTTCTAAGCCCTCCCATCCTCCCTGGGCTTCTGGCAGCAGGAGTGAAAAGAGAGGAGCAGAGCACTGGGAACCGTTTGACAAAACCCGGCTTCCCACGGGACAGTCTTTTTCCACGTGCAGACATGCTCCCAGGTGCCTGTGGCAAGGGGAAGGAAATGCCATACACTGACCTGGAAGAGACCACAGGGCCCAGGCACAGTCGGAACCCTTCCCTCAACCCGGCGGTTTTGCTAGCAGGAGTTCCACCCCAACGAACACAGCCCGGAGACCCCGGGGGCAAAAACGCCTTCCGACGATCAATAGGTGCTTGCTGTGGAACACCTATCCCAAGTGGTGGAAGCCAGCTCAACAAAATGCCACACACCCAGGTGTAAGTAACAACATTGCCCAGGCTTGGTCCAAGCCCCTCACCTTGTAACTGTGCTTTGGGGAGCCGGAGGGACAGCCGAAGCACACGGCCCTGAGACCCCTTTGCAAAAAGCCGGCTTCCCACGGAGACAGTTTTCCTGAGGTGCAGACCCTATCCCAAGTGGTTGTGGCAAGGTAAAGCAAATGCCCTCCACTTCTCTGGAAGAAACCACAGTGCCCAACCATGTTCTAAGCCCTCCCATCTTCCCTGGGCTTCTGGCAGCAGGAGTGAAAAGAGAGGAGCAGAGCACTGGGACCCGTTTGACAAAACCCGGCTTCCCACGGGAAAGTCTTTCTCCACGTGCAGACATGCTCCCAGGTGCCTGTGGCAAGGGGAAGGAAATGCCATACACTGACCTGGAAGAGACCACAGGGCCCAGGCACAGTCTGAACCCTTCCCTCAACCCGGCGGTTTTGCTAGCAGGAGTTCAACCCCAACGAACACAGCCCGGAGACCCCTGGGGCAAAAACGGCTTCCGACGAACAATAGGTGCTTGCTGTGGAACACCTATCCCAAGTGGGGGTAGCCAGCTCAACAAAATGCCACACACACAGGTGTAAGAAACAACATTGCCCCGGCATGGTCTAAGCCCCTCACCTCGTCCCTGTGCTTTGGGGAGCCTGAGGGACAGCCGAGGCACACGGCCCTAGACCCCTTGGAAAAAGCCGGCTTCCCACGGAGACAGTTTTCCTGAGGTGCAGACCCTATCCCAAGTGGTTGTGGCAAGGTAAAGCAAATGCCCTCGAATTCTCTGGAAGAAACCACAATGCCAGCCATGTTCTAAGCCCTCCCATCCTCCCTGGACTTCTGGCAGCAGGAGTGAAAAGAGAGGAGCAGAGCACTGGGACCCGTTTGACAAAACCCGGCTTCCCACGGGAAAGTCTTTCTCCACGTGCAGACATGCTCCCAGGTGCCTGTGGCAAGGGGAAGGAAATGCCATACACTGACCTGGTAGAGACCACAGGGCCCAGGCGCAGTCTGAACCCTTCCCTCAACCCGGCGGTTTTGCTAGCAGGAGTTCAACCCCAACGAACACAGCCCGGAGACCCCTGGGGCAAAAACGGCTTCCGACGAACAATAGGTGCTTGCTGTGGAACACCTATCCCAAGTGGGGGTAGCCAGCTCAACAAAATGCCACACACGCAGGTGTAAGAAACAACATTGCCCAGGCATGGTCTAAGCCCCTCACCTCGTCCCTGTGCATTGGGGAGCCGGAGGGACAACCGAGGCACACGGCCCTGAGACCCCTTTGCAAAACGCCGGCTTCCCACGGAGACAGTTTTCCTGAGGTGCAGACCCTATCCCAAGTGGTTGTGGCAAGGTAAAGCAAATGCCCTCCACTTCTCTGGAAGAAACCACAGTGCCCAGCCATGTTCTAAGCCCTCCCATCCTCCCTGGGCTTCTGGCGGCAGGAGTGAAAAGAGAGGAGCAGAGCACTGGGACCCGTTTAACAAAACCCGGCTTCCCACGGGATAGTCTTTCTCCACGTGCAGACATGCTCCCAGGTGCCTGTGGCAAGGGGAAGGAAATGCCATACACTGACCTGGAAGAGACCACAGGGCCCAGGCACAGTCTGAACCCTTCCCTCAACCCGGCGGTTTTGCTAGCAGGAGTTCAACCCCAACGAACACAGCCCGGAGACCCCTGGGGCAAAAACGGCTTCCGACGAACAATAGGCGCTTGCTGTGGAAAACCAATCCCAAGTGGGGGTAGCCAGCTCAACAAAATGCCACACACCCAGGTGTAAGAAACAACATTGTCCAGGCATTGTCTAAGCCCCTCACCTCGTCCCTGTGCTTTGGGGAGCCGGAGGGACAGCCGAGGCCCACGGCCCTGAGACCCCTTTGCAAAAAGCCGGCTTCCCACGGAGACAGTTTTCCTGAGGTGCAGACCCTATCCCAAGTGGTTGTGGCAAGGTAAAGCAAATGCCCTCCACTTCTCTGGAAGAAACCACAGTGCCCAGCCATGTTCTAAGCCCTCCCATCCTCCCTGGGCTTCTGGCAGCAGGAGTGAAAAGAGAGGAGCAGAGCACTGGGACCCGTTTGACAAAACCCGGCTTCCCACGGGAAAGTCTTTCTCCACGTGCAGACATGCTCCCAGGTGCCTGTGGCAAGGGGAAGGAAATGCCATACACTGACCTGGAAGAGACCACAGGGCCCAGGCACAGTCTGAACCCTTCCCTCAACCCGGCGGTTTTGCTAGCAGGAGTTCAACCCCAACGAACACAGCCCGGAGACCCCTGGGGCAAAAACGGCTTCCGACGAACAATAGGTGCTTGCTGTGGAACACCTATCCCAAGTGGGGGTAGCCAGCTCAACAAAATGCCACACACACAGGTGTAAGAAACAACATTGCCCAGGCATGGTCTAAGCCCCTCACCTCGTCCCTGTGCTTTGGGGAGCCTGAGGGACAGCCGAGGCACACGGCCCTAGACCCCTTTGCAAAAAGCCGGCTTCCCACGGAGACAGTTTTCCTGAGGTGCAGACCCTATCCCAAGTGGTTGTGGCAAGGTAAAGCAAATGCCCTCGAATTCTCTGGAAGAAACCACAATGCCAGCCATGTTCTAAGCCCTCCCATCCTCCCTGGACTTCTGGCAGCAGGAGTGAAAAGAGAGGAGCAGAGCACTGGGACCCGTTTGACAAAACCCGGCTTCCCACGGGAAAGTCTTTCTCCACATGCACACATGCTCCCAGGTGCCTGGGGCAAGGGGAAGGAAATGCCATACACTGACCTGGAAGAGACCACAGGGCCCAGGCACAGTCTGAACCCTTCCCTCATCCCGGCGGTTTTGCTAGCAGGAGTTCAACCCCCACGAACACAGCCCGGAGACCCCTGGGGCAAAAACGGCTTCCGACGATCAATAGGTGCTTGCTGTGGAACACCTATCCCAAGTGGGGGTAGCCAGCTCAACAAAATGCCACACACCCAGGTGTAAGAAACAACATTGCCCAGGCATGGTCTAAGCCCCTCACATCGTCCCTGTGCTTTGGGGAGCCGGAGGGACATCCGAGGCCCACGGCCCTGAGACCCCTTTGCAAAAAGCCGGCTTCCCACGGAGACAGTTTTCCTGAGGTGCAGACCCTATCCCAAGTGGTTGTGGCAAGGTAAAGCAAATGCCCTCCACTTCTCTGGAAGAAACCACAGTGCCCAGCCATGTTCTAAGCCCTCCCATCCTCCCTGGGCTTCTGGCAGCAGGAGTGAAAAGAGAGGAGCAGAGCACTGGGACCCGTTTGACAAAACCCGGCTTCCCACGGGAAAGTCTTTCTCCACGTGCAGACATGCTCCCAGGTGCCTGTGGCAAGGGGACGGAAATGCCATACACTGACCTGGAAGAGACCACAGGGCCCAGGCACAGTCTGAACCCTTCCCTCAACCCGGCGGTTTTGCTAGCAGGAGTTCAACCCCAACGAACACAGCCCGGAGACCCCTGGGGCAAAAACGGCTTCCGACGATCAATAGGTGCTTGCTGTGGAACACCTATTCCAAGTGGGGGAAGCCAGCTCAAAAAAATGCCACACACCCAGGTGTAAGTAACAACATTGCCCAGGCTTGGTCTAAGCCCCTCACCTCGTCCCTGTGCTTTGGGGAGCCGGAGGGACAGTCGAGGCCCACGGCCCTGAGACCCCTTTGCAAAAAGCCGGCTTCCCACGGAAACAGTTTTCCTGAGGTGCAGACCCTATCCCAAGTGGTTGTGGCAAGGTAAAGCAAATGCCCTCCACTTCTCTGGAAGAAACCACAGTGCCCAGCCATGTTCTAAGCCCTCCCATCCTCCCTGGGCTTTTGGCAGCAGGAGTGAAAAGAGAGGAGCAGAGCACTGGGAACCGTTTGACAAAACCCGGCTTCCCACAGGACAGTCTTTCTCCACGTGCAGACATGCTCCCAGGTGCCTGTGGCAAGGGGAAGGAAATGCCATACACTGACCTGGAAGAGACCACAGGGCCCAGGCACAGTCTGAACCCTTCCCTCAACCCGGCGGTTTTGCTAGAAGGAGTTCAACCCCAACGAACACAGTCCGGAGACCCCTGGGGCAAAAACGGCTTCCGACGATCAATAGGTGCTTGCTGTGGAACACCTATCCCAAGTGGTGGAAGCCAGCTCAACAAAATGCCACACACCCAGGTGGAAGAAACAACATTGGCCAGGCTTGGTCTAAGCCCCTCACCTCGTCCCTGTGCTTTGGGGAGCAGGAGGGACTGCCGAGGCACACGACCCTGAGACCCCTTTGCAAAAAGCCGGCTTCCCACGGAGACAGTTTTCCTGAGGTGCAGACCCTATCCCAAGTGGTTGTGGCAAGGTAAAGCAAAAGCCCTCCACTTCTCTGGAAGAAACCACAGTGCCCAGCCATGTTCTAAGCCCTGCCATCCTCCCTGGGCTTCTGGCAGCAGGAGTGAAAAGAGAGGAGCAGAGCACTGGGACCCGTTTGACAAAACCCCGCTTCCCACGGGAAAGTCTTTCTCCACGTGCAGACATGCTCCCAGGTGCCTGTGGCAAGGGGAAGGAAATGCCATACACTGACCTGGAAGAGACCACAGGGCCCAGGCACAGTCTGAACCCTTCCCTCAACCCGGCGGTTTTGCTAGCAGGAGTTCAACCCCAACGAACACAGCCCGGAGACCCCTGGGGAAAAACGGCTTCCGACGAACAATAGGTGCTTGCTGTGGAACACCTATCCCAAGTGGGGGTAGCCAGCTCAACAAAATGCCACACACGCAGGTGTAAGAAACAACATTGCCCAGGCATGGTCTAAGCCCCTCACCTCGTCCCTGTGTTTTGGGGAGCCGGAGGGACAGCCGAGGCACACGGCCCTAGACCCCTTTGCAAAAAGCCGGCTTCCCACGGAGACAGTTTTCCTGAGGTGCAGACCCTATCCCTAGTGGTTGTGGCAAGGTAAAGCAAATGCCCTCCACTTCTCTTGAAGAAACCACAGTGCCCAGCCATGTTCTAAGCCCTCCCATCCTCCCTGGGCTTCTGGCAGCAGGAGTGAAAAGAGAGGAGCAGAGCACTGGGACCCGTTTGACAAAACCCGGCTTCCCACGGGAAAGTCTTTCTCCACGTGCAGACATGCTCCCAGGTGCCTGTGGCAAGGGGAAGGAAATGCCATACACTGACCTGGAAGAGACCACAGGGCCCAGGCACAGTCTGAACCCTTCCCTCAACCCGGCGGTTTTGCTAGCAGGAGTTCAACCCCAACGAACACAGCCCGGAGACCCCTGGGGCAAAAACGGCTTCCGACGAACAATAGGTGCTTGCTGTGGAACACCTATCCCAAGTGGGGGTAGCCAGCTCAACAAAATGCCACACACGCAGGTGTAAGCAACAACATTTCCCCGGCATGGTCTAAGCCCCTCACCTCGTCCCTGTGCTTTGGGGAGCCGGAGGGACAGCCGAGGCCCACGGCCCTGAGACCCCTTTGCAAAACGCCGGCTTCCCACGGAGACAGTTTTCCTGAGGTGCAGACCCAATCCCAAGTGGTTGTGGCAAGGTAAAGCAAATGCCCTCCACTTCTCTGGAAGAAACCACAGTGCCCAGCCATGTTCTAAGCCCTCCCATCCTCCCTGGGCTTCTGGCAGCAGGAGTGAAAAGAGAGGAGCAGAGCACTGGGACCCGTTTGACAAAACCCGGCTTCCCACGGGAAAGTTTTTCTCCACGTGCAGACATGCTCCCAGGTGCCTGGGGCAAGGGGAAGGAAATGCCATACACTGACCTGGAAGAGACCACAGGGCCCAGGCACAGTCTGAACCCTTCCCTCATCCCGGCGGTTTTGCTAGCAGGAGTTCAACCCCCACGAACACAGCCCGGAGACCCCGGGGGAAAAACGGCTTCCGACGATCAATAGGTGCTTGCTGTGGAACACCTATCCCAAGTGGGGGTAGCCAGCTCAACAAAATGCCACACACCCAGGTGTAAGAAACAACATTGCCCAGGCATGGTCTAAGCCCCTCACCTCGACCCTGTGCTTTGGGGAGCCGGAGGGACAGCCGAGGCACACGGCCCTGAGACCCCTTTGCAAAAAGCCGGCTTCCCACGGAGACAGTTTTCCTGAGGTGCAGACCCTATCCCAAGTGGTTGTGGCAAGGTAAAGCAAATGCCCTCCACTTCTCTGGAAGAAACCACAGTGCCCAGCCATGTTCTAAGCCCTCCAATCCTCCCTGGGCTTCTGGCAGCAGGAGTGAAAAGAGAGGAGCAGAGCACTGGGACCCGTTTGACAAAATCCGGCTTCCCACGGGAAAGTCTTTCTCCACGTGCAGACATGCTCCCAGGTGCCTGGGGCAAGGGGAAGGAAATGCCATACACTGACCTGGAAGAGACCACAGGGCCCAGGCACAGTCTGAACCCTTCCCTCAACCCGGCGGTTTTGCTAGCAGGAGTTCAACCCCAACGAACACAGCCCGGAGACCCCTGGGGCAAAAACGCCTTCCGACGCACAATAGGTGCTTGCTGTGGAACACCTATCCCAAGTGGGGGTAGCCAGCTCAACAAAATGCCACACACCCAGGTGTAAGAAACAACATTGCCCCGGCATGGACTAAGCCCCTCACCTCGTCCCTGTGCATTGGGGAGCCGGAGGGACAGCCGAGGCACACGGCCCTGAGACCCCTTTGCAAAACGCCGGCTTCCCACGGAGACAGTTTTCCTGAGGTGCAGACCCTATCCCAAGTGCTTGTGGCAAGGTAAAGCAAATGCCCTCCACTTCTCTGGAAGAAACCACAGTGCCCAGCCATGTTCTAAGCCCTCCCATCCTCCCTGGGCTTCTGGCAGCAGGAGTGAAAAGAGAGGAGCAGAGCACTGGGACCCGTTTGACAAAACCCGGCTTCCCACGGGAAAGTCTTTCTCCACGTGCAGACATGCTCCCAGGTGCCTGTGGCAAGGGGAAGGAAATGCCATACACTGACCTGGAAGAGACCACAGGGCCCAGGCACAGTCTGAACCCTTCCGTCAACCCGGCGGTTTTGCTAGCAGGAGTTCAACCCCAACGAACACAGCCCGGAGACCCCTGGGGCAAAAACGGCTTCCGACGAACAATAGGTGCTTGCTGTGGAACACCTATCCCAAGTGGGGGTAGCCAGCTCAACAAAATGCCACACACGCAGGTGTAAGAAACAACATTGCCCCGGCATGGTCTAAGCCCCTCACCTCGTCCCTGTGCTTTGGGGAGCCGGAGGGACAGCCGAGGCCCACGGCACTGAGACCCCTTTGCAAAACGCCGGCTTCCCACGGAGACAGTTTTCCTGAGGTGCACACCCAATCCCAAGTGGTTGTGGCAAGGTAAAGCAAATGCCCTCCACTTCTCTGGAAGAAACCACAGTGCCCAGCCATGTTCTAAGCCCTCCCATCCTCCCTGGGCTTCTGGCAGCAGGAGTGAAAAGAGAGGAGCAGAGCACTGGGACCCGTTTGACAAAATCCGGCTTCCCACGGGAAAGTCTTTCTCCACGTGCAGACATGCTCCCAGGTGCCTGGGGCAAGGGGAAGGAAATGCCATACACTGACCTGGAAGAGACCACAGGGCCCAGGCACAGTCTGAACCCTTCCCTCATCCCGGCGGTTTTGCTAGCAGGAGTTCAACCCCCACGAACACAGCCCGGAGACCCCTGGGGCAAAAACGCCTTCCGACGCACAATAGGTGCTTGCTGTGGAACACCTATCCCAAGTGGGGGTAGCCAGCTCAACAAAATGCCACACACCCAGGTGTAAGAAACAACATTGCCCCGGCATGGACTAAGCCCCTCACCTCGTCCCTGTGCATTGGGGAGCCGGAGGGACAGCCGAGGCACACGGCCCTGAGACCCCTTTGCAAAACGCCGGCTTCCCACGGAGACAGTTTTCCTGAGGTGCAGACCCTATCCCAAGTGGTTGTGGCAAGGTAAAGCAAATGCCCTCCACTTCTCTGGAAGAAACCAGAGTGCCCAGCCATGTTCTAAGCCCTCCCATCCTCCCTGGGCTTCTGGCGGCAGGAGTGAAAAGAGAGGAGCAGAGCACTGGGACCCGTTTGACAAAACCCGGCTTCCCACGGGATAGTCTTTCTCCACGTGCAGACATGCTCCCAGTTGCCTGTGGCAAGGGGAAGGAAATGCCATACACTGACCTGGAAGAGACCACAGGGCCCAGGCACAGTCTGAACCCTTCCCTCAACCCGGCGGTTTTGCTAGAAGTAGTTCAACCCCAACGAACACAGTCCGGAGACCCCCTGGGGCAAAAACGGCTTCCGACGATCAATAGGTGCTTGCTGTGGAACACCTATCCCAAGTGGTGGAAGCCAGCTCAACAAAATGCCACACACCCAGGTGGAAGAAACAACATTGCCCAGGCTTGGTCTAAGCCCCTCACCTCGTCCCTGTGCTTTGGGGAGCCGGAGGGACAGCCGAGGCCCACGACCCAGAGACCCCTTTGCAAAACGCCGGCTTCCCACGGAGACAGTTTTCCTGAGGTGCAGACCCTATCCCAAGTGGTTGTGGCAAGGTAAAGCAAATGCCCTCCACTTCTCTGGAAGAAACCACAGTGCCCAACCATGTTCTAAGCCCTCCCATCTTCCCTGGGCTTCTGGCAGCAGGAGTGAAAAGAGAGGAGCAGAGCACTGGGACCCGTTTGACAAAACCCGGCTTCCCACGGGAAAGTCTTTCTCCACGTGCAGACATGCTCCCAGGTGCCTGTGGCAAGGGGAAGGAAATGCCATACACTGACCTGGAAGAGACCACAGGGCCCAGGCACAGTCTGAACCCTTCCCTCAACCCGGCGGTTTTGCTAGAAGGAGTTCAACCCCAACGAACACAGTCCGGAGACCCCCTGGGGCAAAAACGGCTTCCGACGAACAATAGGTGCTTGCTGTGGAACACCTATCCCAAGTGGGGGTAGCCAGCTCAACAAAATGCCACACACACAGGTGTAAGAAACAACATTGCCCAGGCATGGTCTAAGCCCCTCACCTCGTCCCTGTGCTTTGGGGAGCCTGAGTGACAGCCGAGGCACACGGCCCTAGACCCCTTTGCAAAAAGCCGGCTTCCCACGGAGACAGTTTTCCTGAGGTGCAGACCCTATCCCAAGTGCTTGTGGCAAGGTAAAGCAAATGCCCTCCACTTCTCTGGAAGAAACCACAGTGCCCAGCCATGTTCTAAGCCCTCCCATCCTCCCTGGACTTCTGGCAGCAGGAGTGAAAAGAGAGGAGCAGAGCACTGGGACCCGTTTGACAAAACCCGGCTTCCCACGGGAAAGTCTTTCTCCACGTGCAGACATGCTCCCAGGTGCCTGTGGCAAGGGGAAGGAAATGCCATACACTGACCTTGAAGAGACCACAGGGCCCAGGCGCAGTCTGAACCCTTCCCTCAACGCGGCGGTTTTGCTAGCAGGAGTTCAACCCCCACGAACACAGCCCGGAGACCCCTGGGGCAAAAACGGCTTCCGACGAACAATAGGTGCTTGCTGTGGAACACCTATCCCAAGTGGGGTAGCCAGCTCAACAAAATGCCACACACGCATGTGTAAGAAACAACATTGCCCCGGCATGGTCTAAGCCCCTCACCTCGTCCCTGTGCTTTGGGGAGCCGGAGGGACAGCCGAGGCCCACGGCCCTGAGACCCCTTTGCAAAACGCCGGCTTCCCACGGAGACAGTTTTCCTGAGGTGCACACCCAATCCCAAGTGGTTGTGGCAAGGTAAAGCAAATGCCCTCCACATCTCTGGAAGAAACCACAGTGCCCAGCCATGTTCTAAGCCCTCCCATCCTCCCTGGGCTTCTGGCAGCAGGAGTGAAAAGAGAGGAGCAGAGCACTGGGACCCGTTTGACAAAACCCGGCTTCCCACGGGAAAGTCTTTCTCCACGTGCAGACATGCTCCCAGGTGCCTGTGGCAAGGGGAAGGAAATGCCATACACTGACCTGGAAGAGACCACAGGGCCCAGGCACAGTCTGAACCCTTCCCTCATCCCGGCGGTTTTGCTAGCAGGAGTTCAACCCCCACGAACACAGCCCGGAGACCCCTGGGGCAAAAACGGCTTCCGACGATCAATAGGTGCTTGCTGTGGAACACCTATCCCAAGTGGGGGTAGCCAGCTCAACAAAATGCCACACACCCAGGTGTAAGAAACAACATTGCCCAGGCATGGTCTAAGCCCCTCACCTCGTCCCTGTGCATTGGGGAGCCGGAGGGACAGCCGAGGCACACGGCCCTGAGACCCCTTTGCAAAACGCCGGCTTCCCACGGAGACAGTTTTCCTGAGGTGCAGACCCTATCCCAAGTGCTTGTGGCAAGGTAAAGCAAATGCCCTCCACTTCTCTGGAAGAAACCACAGTGCCCAGCCATGTTCTAAGCCCTCCCATCCTCCCTGGGCTTCTGGCGGCAGGAGTGAAAAGAGAGGAGCAGAGCACTGGGACCCGTTTGACAAAACCCAGCTTCCCACGGGATAGTCTTTCTCCACGTGCAGACATGCTCCCAGGTGCCTGTGGCAAGGGGAAGGAAATGCCATACACTGACCTGGAAGAGACCACAGGGCCCAGGCACAGTCTGAACCCTTCCCTCAACCCGGCGGTTTTGCTAGAAGGAGTTCAACCCCAACGAACACAGTCCGGAGACCCCTGGGGCAAAAACGGCTTCCGACGATCAATAGGTGCTTGCTGTGGAACACCTATCCCAAGTGGTGGAAGCCAGCTCAACAAAATGCCACACACCCAGGTGGAAGAAACGACATTGCCCAGGCTTGGTCTAAGCCCCTCACCTCGTCCCTGTGCTTTGGGGAGCCGGAGGGACAGCCGAGGCCCACGACCCAGAGACCCCTTTGCAAAAAGCCGGCTTCCCACGGAGACAGTTTTCCTGAGGTGCAGACCCTATCCCAAGTGGTTGTGGCAAGGTAAAGCAAATGCCCTCCACTTCTCTGGAAGAAACCACAGTGCCCAGCCATGTTCTAAGCCCTCCCATCCTCCCTGGGCTTCTGGCGGCAGGAGTGAAAAGAGAGGAGCAGAGCACTGGGACCCGTTTGACAAAACCCGGCTTCCCACGGGATAGTCTTTCTCCACGTGCAGACATGCTCCCAGATGCCTGTGGCAAGGGGAAGGAAATGCCATACACTGACCTGGAAGAGACCACAGGGCCCAGGCACAGTCTGAACCCTTCCCTCAACCCGGCGGTTTTGCTAGAAGGAGTTCAACCCCAACGAACACAGTCCGGAGACCCCCTGGGGCAAAAACGGCTTCCGACGATCAATAGGTGCTTGCTGTGGAACACCTATCCCAAGTGGTGGAAGCCAGCTCAACAAAATGCCACACACCCAGGTGGAAGAAACAACATTGCCCAGGCTTGGTCTATGCCCCTCACCTCGTCCCTGTGCTTTGGGGAGCCGGAGGGACAGCCGAGGCCCACGACCCAGAGACCCCTTTGCAAAACGCCGGCTTCCCACGGAGACAGTTTTCCTGAGGTGCAGACCCTATCCCAAGTGGTTGTGGCAAGGTAAAGCAAATGCCCTCCACTTCTCTGGAAGAAACCACAGTGCCCAACCATGTTCTAAGCCCTCCCATCTTCCCTGGGCTTCTGGCAGCAGGAGTGAAAAGAGAGGAGCAGAGCACTGGGACCCGTTTGACAAAACCCGGCTTCCCACGGGAAAGTCTTTCTCCACGTGCAGACATGCTCCCAGGTGCCTGTGGCAAGGGGAAGGAAATGCCATACACTGACCTGGAAGAGACCACAGGGCCCAGGCACAGTCTGAACCCTTCCCTCAACCCGGCGGTTTTGCTAGCAGGAGTTCAACCCCAACGAACACAGCCCGGAGACCCCTGGGGCAAAAACGGCTTCCGACGAACAATAGGTGCTTGCTGTGGAACACCTATCCCAAGTGGGGGTAGCCAGCTCAACAAAATGCCACACACACAGGTGTAAGAAACAACATTGCCCAGGCATGGTCTAAGCCCCTCACCTCGTCCCTGTGCTTTGGGGAGCCTGAGTGACAGCCGAGGCACACGGCCCTAGACCCCTTTGCAAAAAGCCGGCTTCCCACGGAGACAGTTTTCCTGAGGTGCAGACCCTATCCCAAGTGCTTGTGGCAAGGTAAAGCAAATGCCCTCCACTTCTCTGGAAGAAACCACAGTGCCCAGCCATGTTCTAAGCCCTCCCATCCTCCCTGGACTTCTGGCAGCAGGAGTGAAAAGAGAGGAGCAGAGCACTGGGACCCGTTTGACAAAACCCGGCTTCCCACGGGAAAGTCTTTCTCCACGTGCAGACATGCTCCCAGGTGCCTGTGGCAAGGGGAAGGAAATGCCATACACTGACCTTGAAGAGACCACAGGGCCCAGGCGCAGTCTGAACCCTTCCCTCAACCCGGCGGTTTTGCTAGCAGGAGTTCAACCCCAACGAACACAGCCCGGAGACCCCTGGGGCAAAAACGGCTTCCGACGAACAATAGGTGCTTGCTGTGGAACACCTATCCCAAGTGGGGGAAGCCAGCTCAACAAAATGCCACACACGCAGGTGTAAGAAACAACAGTGCCCCGGCATGGTCTAAGCCCCTCACCTCGTCCCTGTGCTTTGGGGAGCCAGAGGGACAGCCGAGGCACACGGCCCTGAGACCCCTTTGCAAAAAGCCGGCTTCCCACGGAGACAGTTTTCCTGAGGTGCAGACCCTATCCCAAGTGGTTGTGGCAAGGTAAAGCAAATGCCCTCCACTTCTCTGGAAGAGACCACAGTGCCCAACCATGTTCTAAGCCCTCCCATCCTCCCTGGGCTTCTGGCAGCAGGAGTGAAAAGAGAGGAGCAGAGCACTGGGACCCGTTTGACAAAACCCGGCTTCCCACGGGAAAGTCTTTCTCCACGTGCAGACATGCTCCCAGGTGCCTGTGGCAAGGGGAAGGAAATGCCATACACTGACCTGGAAGAGACCACAGGGCCCAGGCACAGTCTGAACCCTTCCCTCAACCCGGCGGTTTTGCTAGCAGGAGTTCAACCCCAACGAACACAGCCCGGAGACCCCTGGGGCAAAAACGGCTTCCGACGAACAATAGGTGCTTGCTGTGGAACACCTATCCCAAGTGGGGGTAGCCAGCTCAACAAAATGCCACACACACAGTTGTAAGAAACAACATTGCCCAGGCATGGTCTAAGCCCCTCACCTCGTCCCTGTGCTTTGGGGAGCCTGAGTGACAGCCGAGGCACACGGCCCTAGACCCCTTTGCAAAAAGCCGGCTTCCCACGGAGACAGTTTTCCTGAGGTGCAGACCCTATCCCAAGTGCTTGTGGCAAGGTAAAGCAAATGCCCTCCACTTCTCTGGAAGAAACCACAGTGCCCAGCCATGTTCTAAGCCCTCCCATCCTCCCTGGACTTCTGGCAGCAGGAGTGAAAAGAGAGGAGCAGAGCACTGGGACCCGTTTGACAAAACCCGGCTTCCCACGGGAAAGTCTTTCTCCACGTGCAGACATGCTCCCAGGTGCCTGTGGCAAGGGGAAGGAAACGCCATACACTGACCTTGAAGAGACCACAGGGCCCAGGCGCAGTCTGAACCCTTCCCTCATCCCGGCGGTTTTGCTAGCAGGAGTTCAACCCCAACGAACACAGCCCGGAGACCCCTGGGGCAAAAACGGCTTCCGACGAACAATAGGTGCTTGCTGTGGAACACCTATCCCAAGTGGGGGTAGCCAGCTCAACAAAATGCCACACACGCAGGTGTAAGAAACAACATTGCCCCGGCATGGTCTAAGCCCCTCACCTCGTCCCTGTGCTTTGGGGAGCCGGAGGGACATCCGAGGCCCACGGCCCTGAGACCCCTTTGCAAAAAGCCGGCTTCCCACGGAGACAGTTTTCCTGAGGTGCAGACCCTATCCCAAGTGGTTGTGGCAAGGTAAAGCAAATGCCCTCCACTTCTCTGGAAGAAACCACAGTGCTCAGCCATGTTCTAAGCCCTCCCATCCTCCCTGGGCTTCTGGCAGCAGGAGTGAAAAGAGAGGAGCAGAGCACTGGGACCCGTTTGACAAAACCCGGCTTCCCACGGGAAAGTCTTTCTCCACGTGCAGACATGCTCCCAGGTGCCTGGGGCAAGGGGAAGGAAATGCCATACACTGACCTGGAAGAGACCACAGTGCCCAGGCACAGTCTGAACCCTTCCCTCAACCCGGCGGTTTTGCTAGCAGGAGTTCAACCCCAACGAACACAGCCCGGAGACCCCTGGGGCAAAAACGGCTTCCGACGATCAATAGGTGCTTGCTGTGGAACACCTATTCCAAGTGGGGGAAGCCAGCTCAACAAAATGCCACACACCCAGGTGTAAGTAACAACATTGCCCAGGCTTGGTCTAAGCCCCTCACCTCGTCCCTGTGCTTTGGGGAGACTGAGGGACAGCCGAGGCACACGGCCCTAGACCCCTTTGCAAAAAGCCGGATTCCCACGGAGACAGTTTTCCTGAGGTGCAGACCCTATCCCAAGTGGTTGTGGCAAGGTAAAGCAAATGCCCTCGAATTCTCTGGAAGAAACCACAGTGCCCAGCCATGTTCTAAGCCCTCCCATCCTCCCTGGGCTTCTGGCAGCAGGAGTGAAAAGAGAGGAGCAGAGCACTGGGACCCGTTTGACAAAACCCGGCTTCCCACGGGAAAGTCTTTCTCCACATGCAGACATGCTCCCAGGTGCCTGGGGCAAGGGGAAGGAAATGCCATACACTGACCTGGAAGAGACCACAGGGCCCAGGCACAGTCTGAACCCTTCCCTCATCCCGGCGGTTTTGCTAGCAGGAGTTCAACCCCCACGAACACAGCCCGGAGACCCCTGGGGCAAAAACGGCTTCCGACGAACAATAGGTGCTTGCTGTGGAACACCTATCCCAAGTGGGGGTAGCCAGCTCAACAAAATGCCACACACCCAGGTGTAAGAAACAACATTGCCCAGGCATGGTCTAAGCCCCTCACATCGTCCCTGTGCTTTGGGGAGCCGGAGGGACATCCGAGGCCCACGGCCCTGAGACCCCTTTGCAAAAAGCCGGCTTCCCACAGAGACAGTTTTCCTGAGGTGCAGACCCTATCCCAAGTGGTTGTGGCAAGGTAAAGCAAATGCCCTCCACTTCTCTGGAAGAAACCACAGTGCCCAGCCATGTTCTAAGCCCTCCCATCCTCCCTGGGCTTCTGGCAGCAGGAGTGAAAAGAGAGGAGCAGAGCACTGGGACCCGTTTGACAAAACCCGGCTTCCCACGGGAAAGTCTTTCTCCACGTGCAGACATGCTCCCAGGTGCCTGTGGCAAGGGGACGGAAATGCCATACACTGACCTGGAAGAGACCACAGAGCCCAGGCACAGTCTGAACCCTTCCCTCAACCCGGCGGTTTTGCTAGCAGGAGTTCAACCCCAACGAACACAGCCCGGAGACCCCTGGGGCAAAAACTGCTTCCGACGATCAATAGGTGCTTGCTGTGGAACACCTATTCCAAGTGGGGGAAGCCAGCTCAAAAAAATGCCACACACCCAGGTGTAAGTAACAACATTGCCCAGGCTTGGTCTAAGCCCCTCACCTCGTCCCTGTGCTTTGGGGAGCCGGAGGGACAGTCGAGGCCCACGGCCCTGAGACCCCTTTGCAAAAAGCCGGCTTCCCACGGAAACAGTTTTCCTGAGGTGCAGACCCTATCCCAAGTGGTTGTGGCAAGGTAAAGCAAATGCCCTCCACTTCTCTGGAAGAAACCACAGTGCCCAGCCATGTTCTAAGCCCTCCCATCCTCCCTGGGCTTTTGGCAGCAGGAGTGAAAAGAGAGGAGCAGAGCACTGGGAACCGTTTGACAAAACCCGGCTTCCCACGGGAAAGTCTTTCTCCACGTGCAGACATGCTCCCAGGTGCCTGTGGCAAGGGGAAGGAAATGCCATACACTGACCTGGAAGAGACCACAGGGCCCAGGCACAGTCTGAACCCTTCCCTCAACCCGGCGGTTTTGCTAGCAGGAGTTCAACCCCAACGAACACAGCCCGGAGAACCCTGGGGCAAAAACTGCTTCCGACGAACAATAGGTGCTTGCTGTGGAACACCTATCCCAAGTGGGGGTAGCCAGCTCAACAAAATGCCACACACCCAGGTGTAAGAAACAACATTGCCCCGGCATGGACTAAGCCCCTCACCTCGTCCCTGTGCATTGGGGAGCCGGAGGGACAGCCGAGGCACACGGCCCTGAGACCCCTTTGCAAAACGCCGGCTTCCCACGGAAACAGTTTTCCTGAGGTGCACACCCAATCCCAAGTGGTTGTGGCAAGGTAAAGCAAATGCCCTCCACTTCTCTGGAAGAAACCACAGTGCCCAGCCATGTTCTAAGCCCTCCCATCCTCCCTGGGCTTCTGGCAGCAGGAGTGAAAAGAGAGGAGCAGAGCACTGGGACCCGTTTGACAAAACCCGGCTTCCCATGGGAAAGTCTTTCTCCACGTGCAGACATGCTCCCAGGTGCCTGTGGCAAGGGGAAGGAAATGCCATACACTGACCTGGAAGAGACCACAGGGCCCAGGCACAGTCTGAACCCTTCCCTCAACCCGGCGGTTTTGCTAGGAGGAGTTCAACCCCAACGAACACAGCACGGAGAACCCTGGGGCAAAAACTGCTTCCGACGAACAATAGGTGCTTGCTGTGGAACACCTATCCCAAGTGGGGGTAGCCAGCTCAACAAAATGCCACACACCCAGGTGTAAGAAACAACATTGCCCAGGCATGGTCTAAGCCCCTCACCTCGTCCCTGTGCTTTGGGGAGCCGGAGGGACAGCCGAGGCCCACGGCCCTGAGACCCCTTTGCAAAAAGCCGGCTTCCCACGGAGACAGTTTTCCTGAGGTGCAGACCCTATCCCAAGTGGTTGTGGCAAGGTAAAGCAAATGCCCTCCACTTCTCTGGAAGAAACCACAGTGCCCTGCCATGTTCTAAGCCCTCCCATCCTCCCTGGGCTTCTGGCAGCAGGAGTGAAAAGAGAGGAGCAGAGCACTGGGAACCGTTTGACAAAACCCGGCTTCCCACGGGACAGTCTTTCTCCACGTGCAGACATGCTCCCAGGTGCCTGTGGCAAGGGGAAGGAAATGCCATACACTGACCTGGAAGAGACCACAGTGCCCAGGCACAGTCTGAACCCTTCCCTCAACCCGGCGGTTTTGCTAGCAGGAGTTCAACCCCAACGAACACAGCCCGGAGACCCCTGGGGCAAAAACGGCTTCCGACGATCAATAGGTGCTTGCTGTGGAACACCTATCCCAAGTGGGGGAAGCCAGCTCAACAAAATGCCACACACCCAGGTGTAAGAAACAACATTGCCCAGGCATGGTCTAAGGCCCTCACCTCGTCCCTGTGCTTTGGGGAGCCGGAGGGACAGCCGAGGCCCACGACCCTGAGACCCCTTTGCAAAAAGCCGGCTTCCCTCAGAGACAGTTTTCCTGAGGTGCAGACCCTATCCCAAGTGGTAGTGGCAAGGTAAAGCAAATACCCTCCACTTCTCTTGAAGAAACCACAGTGCCCAGCCATGTTCTAAGCAATCCCATCCTCCCTGGGCTTCTGGCAGCAGGAGTGAAAAGAGAGGAGCAGAGCACTGGGACCCGTTTGACAAAACCCGGCTTCCCACGGGAAAGTCTTTCTCCACGTGCAGACATGCTCCCAGGTGCCTGTGGCAAGGGGAAGGAAATGCCATACACTGACCTGGAAGAGACCACAGGGCCCAGGCACAGTCTGAACCCTTCCCTCAACCCGGCGGTTTTGCTAGCAGGAGTTCAACCCCAACGAACACAGCCCGGAGACCCCTGGGGCAAAAACGGCTTCCGACGAACAATAGGTGCTTGCTGTGGAACACCTATCCCAAGTGGGGGTAGCCAGCTCAACAAAATGCCACACACCCAGGTGTAAGAAACAACATTGCCCCGGCATGGACTAAGCCCCTCACCTCGTCCCTGTGCATTGGGGAGCGGGAGGGACAGCCGAGGCACACGGCCCTGAGACCCCTTTGCAAAAGGCCGGCTTCCCACGGAAACAGTTTTCCTGAGGTGCACACCCAATCCCAAGTGGTTGTGGCAAGGTAAAGCAAATGCCCTCCACTTCTCTGGAAGAAACCACAGTGCCCAGCCATGTTCTAAGCCGTCCCATCCTCCCTGGGCTTCTGGCAGCAGGAGTGAAAAGAGAGGAGCAGAGCACTGGGACCCGTTTGACAAAACCCGGCTTCCCACGGGAAAGTCTTTCTCCACGTGCAGACATGCTCCCAGGTGCCTGGGGCAAGGGGAAGGAAATGCCATACACTGACCTGGAAGAGACCACACGGCCCAGGCACAGTCTGAACCCTTCCCTCATCCCGGCGGTTTTACTAGCAGGAGTTCAACCCCCACGAACACAGCCCGGAGACCCCTGGGGCAAAAACGGCTTCCGACGATCAATAGGTGCTTGCTGTGGAACACCTATCCCAAGTGGGGTTAGCCAGCTCAACAAAATGCCACACACCCAGGTGTAAGAAACAACATTGCCCAGGCATGGTCTAAGCCCCTCACATCGTCCCTGTGCTTTGGGGAGCCGGAGGGACATCCGAGGCCCACGGCCCTGAGACCCCTTTGCAAAAAGCCGGCTTCCCACGGAGACAGTTTTCCTGAGGTGCAGACCCTATCCCAAGTGGTTGTGGCAAGGTAAAGCAAATGCCCTCCACTTCTCTGGAAGAAACCACAGTGCCCAGCCATGTTCTAAGCCCTCCCATCCTCCCTGGGCTTCTGGCAGCAGGAGTGAAAAGAGAGGAGCAGAGCACTGGGTCCCGTTTGACAAAACCCGGCTTCCCACGGGAAAGTCTTTCTCCACGTGCAGACATGCTCCCAGGTGCCTGGGGCAAGGGGAAGGAAATGCCATACACTGACCTGGAAGAGACCACAGGGCCCAGGCACAGTCTGAACCCTTCCCTCAACCCGGCGGTTTTGCTAGCAGGAGTTCAACCCCAACGAACACAGCCCGGAGAACCCTGGGGCAAAAACGGCTTCCGACGAACAATAGGTGCTTGCTGTGGAACACCTATCCCAAGTGGGGGTAGCCAGCTCAACAAAATGCCACACACCCAGGTGTAAGAAACAACATTGCCCAGGCATGGTCTAAGCCCCTCACCTCGTCCCTGTGCTTTGGGGAGCCGGAGGGACAGCCGAGGCCCACGGCCCTGAGACCCCTTTGCAAAAAGCCGGCTTCCCACGGAGACAGTTTTCCTGAGGTGCAGACCCTATCCCAAGTGGTTGTGGCAAGGTAAAGCAAATGCCCTCCACTTCTCTGGAAGAAACCACAGTGCCCAGCCATGTTCTAAGCCCTCCCAATCTCCCTGGGCTTCTGGCAGCAAGAGTGAATAGAGAGGAGCAGAGCACTGGGACGCGTTTGACAAAACCTGGCTTCCCACGGGAAAGTCTTTCTCCACGTGCAGACATGCTCCCAGGTGCCTGTGGCAAGGGGAAGGAAATGCCATACACTGACCTGGAAGAGACCACAGGGCCCAGGCACAGTCTGAACCCTTCCCTCAACCCGGCGGTTTTGCTAGCAGGAGTTCAACCCCAACGAACACAGCCCGGAGACCCCTGGGGCAAAAACGGCTTCCGACGATCAATAGGTGCTTGCTGTGGAACACCTATCCCAAGTGGGGGAAGCCAGCTCAACAAAATGCCACACACCCAGGTGTAAGAAACAACATTGCCCAGGCATGGTCTAAGGCCCTCACCTCGTCCCTGTGCTTTGGAGAGCCGGAGGGACAGCCGAGGCCCACGGCCCTGAGACCCCTTTGCAAAAAGCCGGCTTCCCACGGAGACAGTTTTCCTGAGGTGCAGACCCTATCCCAAGTGGTTGTGGCAAGGTAAAGCAAATGCCCTCCACTTCTCTGGAAGAAACCACAGTGCCCAACCATGTTCTAAGCCCTCCCATCCTCCCTGGGCTTCTGGCAGCAGGAGTGAAAAGAGAGGAGCAGAGCACTGGGACCCGTTTGACAAAACCAGGCTTCCCACGGGAAAGTCTTTCTCCACGTGCAGACATGCTCCCAGGTGCCTGTGGCAAGGGGAAGGAAATTCCATACACTGACCTGGAAGAGACCACAGGGCCCAGGCACAGTCTAAACCCTTCCCTCAACCCGGCGGTTTTGCTAGCAGGAGTTCAACCCCAACGAACACAGCCGGGAGACCCCTGGGGCAAAAACGGCTTCCGTCGAACAATAGGTGCTTGCTGTGGAACACCTTTCCCAAGTGGGGGTAGCCAGCTCAACAAAATGCCACACACCCAGGTGTAAGAAACAACATTGCCCAGGCATGGTCTAAGCCCCTCACCTCGTCCCTGTGTTTTGGGGAGCCTGAGGGACAGCCGAGGCACACGGCCCTAGACCCCTTTGCAAAAAGCCGGCTTCCCACGGAGACAGTTTTCCTGAGGTGCAGACCCTATCCCTAGTGGTTGTGGCAAGGTAAAGCAAATGCCCTCGAATTCTCTGGAAGAAACCACAGTGCCCAACCATGTTCTAAGCCCTCCCATCCTCCCTGGGCTTCTGGCAGCAGGAGTGAAAAGAGAGGAGCAGAGCACTGGGACCCGTTTGACAAAACCCGGCTTCCCACGGGAAAGTCTTTCTCCACGTGCAGACATGCTCCCAGGTGCCTGTGGCAAGGGGAAGGAAATGCCATACACTGACCTGGAAGAGACCACAGGGCCCAGGCACAGTCTGAACCCTTCCCTCAACCCGGCGGTTTTGCTAGCAGGAGTTCAACCCCAACGAACACAGCCCGGAGACCCCTGGGGCAAAAACGGCTTCCGACGATCAATAGGTGCTTGCTGTGGAACACCTATCCCAAGTGGGGGAAGCCAGCTCAACAAAATGCCACACACCCAGGTGTAAGAAACAACATTGCCCAGGCATGGTCTAAGCCCCTCACCTCGTCCCTGTGCTTTGGGGAGCCGGAGGGACAGCCGAGGCCCACGGCCCTGAGACCCCTTTGCAAAAAGCCGGCTTCCCACGGAGACAGTTTTCCTGAGGTGCAGACCCTATCCCAAGTGCTTGTGGCAAGGTAAAGCTAATGCCCTCCACTTCTCTGGAAGAAACCACAGTGCCCAGCCATGTTCTAAGCCCTCCCATCCTCCCTGGGCTTCTGGCAGCAGGAGTGAAAAGAGAGGAGCAGAGCACTGGGAACCGTTTGACAAAACCCGGCTTCCCACGGGACAGTCTTTTTCCACGTGCAGACATGCTCCCAGGTGCCTGTGGCAAGGGGAAGGAAATGCCATACACTGACCTGGAAGAGACCACAGGGCCCAGGCACAGTCGGAACCCTTCCCTCAACCCGGCGGTTTTGCTAGCAGGAGTTCAACCCCAACGAACACAGCCCGGAGACCCCTGGGGCAAAAACGGCTTCCGACGAACAATAGGTGCTTGCTGTGGAACACCTATCCCAAGTGGGGGTAGCCAGCTCAACAAAATGCCACACACACAGGTGTAAGAAACAACATTGCCCAGGCATGGTCTAAGCCCCTCACCTCGTCCCTGTACTTTGGGGAGCCTGAGGGACAGCCGAGGCACACGGCCCTAGACCCCTTTGCAAAAAGCCGGATTCCCACGGAGACAGTTTTCCTGAGGTGCAGACCCTATCCCAAGTGGTTGTGGCAAGGTAAAGCAAATGCCCTCGAATTCTCTGGAAGAAACCACAGTGCCCAGCCATGTTCTAAGCCCTCCCATCCTCCCTGGGCTTCTGGCAGCAGGAGTGAAAAGAGAGGAGCAGAGCACTGGGACCCGTTTGACAAAACCCGGCTTCCCACGGGAAAGTCTTTCTCCACATGCAGACATGCTCCCAGGTGCCTGGGGCAAGGGGAAGGAAATGCCATACACTGACCTGGAAGAGACCACAGGGCCCAGGCACAGTCTGAACCCTTCCCTCATCCCGGCGGTTTTGCTAGCAGGAGTTCAACCCCCACGAACACAGCCCGGAGACCCCTGGGGCAAAAACGGCTTCCGACGAACAATAGGTGCTTGCTGTGGAACACCTATCCCAAGTGGGGGTAGCCAGCTCAACAAAATGCCACACACCCAGGTGTAAGAAACAACATTGCCCAGGCATGGTCTAAGCCCCTCACATCGTCCCTGTGCTTTGGGGAGCCGGAGGGACATCCGAGGCCCACGGCCCTGAGACCCCTTTGCAAAAAGCCGGCTTCCCACAGAGACAGTTTTCCTGAGGTGCAGACCCTATCCCAAGTGGTTGTGGCAAGGTAAAGCAAATGCCCTCCACTTCTCTGGAAGAAACCACAGTGCCCAGCCATGTTCTAAGCCCTCCCATCCTCCCTGGGCTTCTGGCAGCAGGAGTGAAAAGAGAGGAGCAGAGCACTGGGACCCGTTTGACAAAACCCGGCTTCCCACGGGAAAGTCTTTCTCCACGTGCAGACATGCTCCCAGGTGCCTGTGGCAAGGGGACGGAAATGCCATACACTGACCTGGAAGAGACCACAGAGCCCAGGCACAGTCTGAACCCTTCCCTCAACCCGGCGGTTTTGCTAGCAGGAGTTCAACCCCAACGAACACAGCCCGGAGACCCCTGGGGCAAAAACGGCTTCCGACGAACAATAGGTGCTTGCTGTGGAACACCTATCCCAAGTGGGGGTAGCCAGCTCAACAAAATGCCACACACGCAGGTGTAAGAAACAACATTGCCCCGGCATGGTCTGAGCCCCTCACCTCATCCCTGTGCTTTGGGGAGCCGGAGGGACAGCCGATGCCCACGGCCCTGAGACCCCTTTGCAATACGCCGGCTTCCCACGGAGACAGTTTTCCTGAGGTGCACACCAAATCCCAAGTGGTTGTGGCAAGGTAAAGCAAATGCCCTCCACTTCTCTGGAAGAAACCACAGTGCCCAGCCATGTTCTAAGCCCTCCCATCCTCCCTGGGCTTCTGGCAGCAGGAGTGAAAAGAGAGGAGCAGAGCACTGGGACCCGTTTGACAAAACCCGGCTTCCCACGGGAAAGTCTTTCTCCACGTGCAGACATGCTCCCAGGTGCCTGGGGCAAGGGGAAGGAAATGCCATACACTGACCTGGAAGAGACCACAGGGCCCAGGCACAGTCTGAACCCTTCCCTCAACCCAGCGGTTTTGCTAGCAGGAGTTCAACCCCAACGAACACAGCCCGGAGAACCCTGGGGCAAAAACTGCTTCCGACGAACAATAGGTGCTTGCTGTGGAACACCTATCCCAAGTGGGGGTAGCCAGCTCAACAAAATGCCACACACCCAGGTGTAAGAAACAACATTGCCCCGGCATGGACTAAGCCCCTCACCTCGTCCCTGTGCATTGGGGAGCCGGAGGGACAGCCGAGGCACACGGTCCTGAGACCCCTTTGCAAAACGCCGGCTTCCCACGGAAACAGTTTTCCTGAGGTGCACACCCAATCCCAAGTGGTTGTGGCAAGGTAAAGCAAATGCCCTCCACTTCTCTTGAAGAAACCACAGTGCCCAGCCATGTTCTAAGCCCTCCCATCCTCCCTGGGCTTCTGGCAGCAGGAGTGAAAAGAGAGGAGTAGAGCACTGGGACCCGTTTGACAAAACCCGGCTTCCCATGGGAAAGTCTTTCTCCACGTGCAGACATGCTCCCAGGTGCCTGTGGCAAGGGGAAGGAAATGCCATACACTGACCTGGAAGAGACCACAGGGCCCAGGCACAGTCTGAACCCTTCCCTCAACCCGGCGGTTTTGCTAGGAGGAGTTCAACCCCAACGAACACAGCACGGAGAACCCTGGGGCAAAAACTGCTTCCGACGAACAATAGGTGCTTGCTGTGGAACACCTGTCCCAAGTGGGGGTAGCCAGCTCAACAAAATGCCACACACCCAGGTGTAAGAAACAACATTGCCCAGGCATGGTCTAAGCCCCTCACCTCGTCCCTGTGCTTTGGGGAGCCGGAGGGACAGCCGAGGCCCACGGCCCTGAGACCCCTTTGCAAAAAGCCGGCTTCCCACGGAGACAGTTTTCCTGAGGTGCAGACCCTATCCCAAGTGGTTGTGGCAAGGTAAAGCAAATGCCCTCCACTTCTCTGGAAGAAACCACAGTGCCCTGCCATGTTCTAAGCCCTCCCATCCTCCCTGGGCTTCTGGCAGCAGGAGTGAAAAGAGAGGAGCAGAGCACTGGGAACCGTTTGACAAAACCCGGCTTCCCACGGGACAGTCTTTCTCCACGTGCAGACATGCTCCCAGGTGCCTGTGGCAAGGGGAAGGAAATGCCATACACTGACCTGGAAGAGACCACAGTGCCCAGGCACAGTCTGAACCCTTCCCTCAACCCGGCGGTTTTGCTAGCAGGAGTTCAACCCCAACGAACACAGCCCGGAGACCCCTGGGGCAAAAACGGCTTCCGACGATCAATAGGTGCTTGCTGTGGAACACCTATCCCAAGTGGGGGAAGCCAGCTCAACAAAATGCCACACACCCAGGTGTAAGAAACAACATTGCCCAGGCATGGTCTAAGCCCCTCACCTCGTCCCTGTGCTTTGGGGAGCCGGAGGGACAGCCGAGGCCCACGACCCTGAGACCCCTTTGCAAAAAGCCGGCTTCCCTCAGAGACAGTTTTCCTGAGGTGCAGACCCTATCCCAAGTGGTAGTGGCAAGGTAAAGCAAATACCCTCCACTTCTCTTGAAGAAACCACAGTGCCCAGCCATGTTCTAAGCAATCCCATCCTCCCTGGGCTTCTGGCAGCAGGAGTGAAAAGAGAGGAGCAGAGCACTGGGACCCGTTTGACAAAACCCGGCTTCCCACGGGAAAGTCTTTCTCCACGTGCAGACATGCTCCCAGGTGCCTGTGGCAAGGGGAAGGAAATGCCATACACTGACCTGGAAGAGACCACAGGGCCCAGGCACAGTCTGAACCCTTCCCTCAACCCGGCGGTTTTGCTAGCAGGAGTTCAACCCCAACGAACACAGCCCGGAGACCCCTGGGGCAAAAACGGCTTCCGACGAACAATAGGTGCTTGCTGTGGAACACCTATCCCAAGTGGGGGTAGCCAGCTCAACAAAATGCCACACACCCAGGTGTAAGAAACAACATTGCCCCGGCATGGACTAAGCCCCTCACCTCGTCCCTGTGCATTGGGGAGCGGGAGGGACAGCCGAGGCACACGGCCCTGAGACCCCTTTGCAAAAGGCCGGCTTCCCACGGAAACAGTTTTCCTGAGGTGCACACCCAATCCCAAGTGGTTGTGGCAAGGTAAAGCAAATGCCCTCCACTTCTCTGGAAGAAACCACAGTGCCCAGCCATGTTCTAAGCCGTCCCATCCTCCCTGGGCTTCTGGCAGCAGGAGTGAAAAGAGAGGAGCAGAGCACTGGGACCCGTTTGACAAAACCCGGCTTCCCACGGGAAAGTCTTTCTCCACGTGCAGACATGCTCCCAGGTGCCTGGGGCAAGGGGAAGGAAATGCCATACACTGACCTGGAAGAGACCACAGGGCCCAGGCACAGTCTGAACCCTTCCCTCATCCCGGCGGTTTTACTAGCAGGAGTTCAACCCCCACGAACACAGCCCGGAGACCCCTGGGGCAAAAACGGCTTCCGACGATCAATAGGTGCTTGCTGTGGAACACCTATCCCAAGTGGGGTTAGCCAGCTCAACAAAATGCCACACACCCAGGTGTAAGAAACAACATTGCCCAGGCATGGTCTAAGCCCCTCACATCGTCCCTGTGCTTTGGGGAGCCGGAGGGACATCCGAGGCCCACGGCCCTGAGACCCCTTTGCAAAAAGCCGGCTTCCCACGGAGACAGTTTTCCTGAGGTGCAGACCCTATCCCAAGTGGTTGTGGCAAGGTAAAGCAAATGCCCTCCACTTCTCTGGAAGAAACCACAGTGCCCAGCCATGTTCTAAGCCCTCCCATCCTCCCTGGGCTTCTGGCAGCAGGAGTGAAAAGAGAGGAGCAGAGCACTGGGACCCGTTTGACAAAACCCGGCTTCCCACGGGAAAGTCTTTCTCCACGTGCAGACATGCTCCCAGGTGCCTGGGGCAAGGGGAAGGAAATGCCATACACTGACCTGGAAGAGACCACAGGGCCCAGGCACAGTCTGAACCCTTCCCTCAACCCGGCGGTTTTGCTAGCAGGAGTTCAACCCCAACGAACACAGCCCGGAGAACCCTGGGGCAAAAACGGCTTCCGACGAACAATAGGTGCTTGCTGTGGAACACGTATCCCAAGTGGGGGTAGCCAGCTCAACAAAATGCCACACACCCAGGTGTAAGAAACAACATTGCCCAGGCATGGTCTAAGCCCCTCACCTCGTCCCTGTGCTTTGGGGAGCCGGAGGGACAGCCGAGGCCCACGGCCCTGAGACCCCTTTGCAAAAAGCCGGCTTCCCACGGAGACAGTTTTCCTGAGGTGCAGACCCTATCCCAAGTGGTTGTGGCAAGGTAAAGCAAATGCCCTCCACTTCTCTGGAAGAAACCACAGTGCCCAGCCATGTTCTAAGCCCTCCCATTCTCCCTGGGCTTCTGGCAGCAAGAGTGAATAGAGAGGAGCAGAGCACTGGGACGCGTTTGACAAAACCTGGCTTCCCACGGGAAAGTCTTTCTCCACGTGCAGACATGCTCCCAGGTGCCTGTGGCAAGGGGAAGGAAATGCCATACACTGACCTGGAAGAGACCACAGGGCCCAGGCACAGTCTGAACCCTTCCCTCAACCCGGCGGTTTTGCTAGCAGGAGTTCAACCCCAACGAACACAGCCCGGAGACCCCTGGGGCAAAAACGGCTTCCGACGATCAATAGGTGCTTGCTGTGGAACACCTATCCCAAGTGGGGGAAGCCAGCTCAACAAAATGCCACACACCCAGGTGTAAGAAACAACATTGCCCAGGCATGGTCTAAGGCCCTCACCTCGTCCCTGTGCTTTGGAGAGCCGGAGGGACAGCCGAGGCCCACGGCCCTGAGACCCCTTTGCAAAAAGCCGGCTTCCCACGGAGACAGTTTTCCTGAGGTGCAGACCCTATCCCAAGTGGTTGTGGCAAGGTAAAGGAAATGCCCTCCACTTCTCTGGAAGAAACCACAGTGCCCAACCATGTTCTAAGCCCTCCCATCCTCCCTGGGCTTCTGGCAGCAGGAGTGAAAAGAGAGGAGCAGAGCACTGGGACCCGTTTGACAAAACCAGGCTTCCCACGGGAAAGTCTTTCTCCACGTGCAGACATGCTCCCAGGTGCCTGTGGCAAGGGGAAGGAAATTCCATACACTGACCTGGAAGAGACCACAGGGCCCAGGCACAGTCTAAACCCTTCCCTCAACCCGGCGGTTTTGCTAGCAGGAGTTCAACCCCAACGAACACAGCCGGGAGACCCCTGGGGCAAAAACGGCTTCCGTCGAACAATAGGTGCTTGCTGTGGAACACCTTTCCCAAGTGGGGGTAGCCAGCTCAACAAAATGCCACACACCCAGGTGTAAGAAACAACATTGCCCAGGCATGGTCTAAGCCCCTCACCTCGTCCCTGTGTTTTGGGGAGCCTGAGGGACAGCCGAGGCACACGGCCCTAGACCCCTTTGCAAAAAGCCGGCTTCCCACGGAGACAGTTTTCCTGAGGTGCCGACCCTATCCCTAGTGGTTGTGGCAAGGTAAAGCAAATGCCCTCGAATTCTCTGGAAGAAACCACAGTGCCCAACCATGTTCTAAGCCCTCCCATCCTCCCTGGGCTTCTGGCAGCAGGAGTGAAAAGAGAGGAGCAGAGCACTGGGACCCGTTTGACAAAACCCGGCTTCCCACGGGAAAGTCTTTCTCCACGTGCAGACATGCTCCCAGGTGCCTGTGGCAAGGGGAAGGAAATGCCATACACTGACCTGGAAGAGACCACAGGGCCCAGGCACAGTCTGAACCCTTCCCTCAACCCGGCGGTTTTGCTAGCAGGAGTTCAACCCCAACGAACACAGCCCGGAGACCCCTGGGGCAAAAACGGCTTCCGACGATCAATAGGTGCTTGCTGTGGAACACCTATCCCAAGTGGGGGAAGCCAGCTCAACAAAATGCCACACACCCAGGTGTAAGAAACAACATTGCCCAGGCATGGTCTAAGCCCCTCACCTCGTCCCTGTGCTTTGGGGAGCCGGAGGGACAGCCGAGGCCCACGGCCCTGAGACCCCTTTGCAAAAAGCCGGCTTCCCACGGAGACAGTTTTCCTGAGGTGCAGACCCTATCCCAAGTGGTTGTGGCAAGGTAAAGCAAATGCCCTCCACTTCTCTGGAAGAAACCACAGTGCCCAGCCATGTTCTAAGCCCTGCCATCCTCCCTGGGCTTCTGGCAGCAGGAGTGAAAAGAGAGGAGCAGAGCACTGGGACCCGTTTGACAAAACCAGGCTTCCCACGGGAAAGTCTTTCTCCACGTGCAGACATGCTCCCAGGTGCCTGTGGCAAGGGGAAGGAAATGCCATACACTGACCTGGAAGAGACCACAGGGCCCAGGCACCGTCTAAACCCTTCCCTCAACCCGGCGGTTTTGCTAGCAGGAGTTCAACCCCAACGATCACAGCCCGGAGACCCCTGGGGCAAAAACGGCTTCCGACGATCAATAGGTGCTTGCTGTGGAACACCTATCCCAAGTGGGGTTAGCCAGCTCAACAAAATGCCACACACCCAGGTGTAAGAAACAACATTGCCCAGGCATGGTCTAAGCCCCTCACATCGTCCCTGTGCTTTGGGGAGCCGGAGGGACATCCGAGGCCCACGGCCCTGAGACCCCTTTGCAAAAAGCTGGCTTCCCACGGAGACAGTTTTCCTGAGGTGCAGACCCTATCCCAAGTGGTTGTGGCAAGGTAAAGCAAATGCCCTCCACTTCTCTGGAAGAAACCACAGTGCCCAGCCATGTTCTAAGCCCTCCCATCCTCCCTGGGCTTCTGGCAGCAGGAGTGAAAAGAGAGGAGCAGAGCACTGGGACCCGTTTGACAAAACCCGGCTTCCCACGGGAAAGTCTTTCTCCACGTGCAGACATGCTCCCAGGTGCCTGGGGCAAGGGGAAGGAAATGCCATACACTGACCTGGAAGAGACCACAGGGCCCAGGCACAGTCTGAACCCTTCCCTCAACCCGGCGGTTTTGCTAGCAGGAGTTCAACCCCAACGAACACAGCCCGGAGACCCCTGGGGCAAAAACGGCTTCCGACGATCAATAGGTGCTTGCTGTGGAACACCTATTCCAAGTGGGGGAAGCCAGCTCAAAAAAATGCCACACACCCAGGTGTAAGTAACAACATTGCCCAGGCTTGGTCTAAGCCCCTCACCTCGTCCCTGTGCTTTGGGGAGCCGGAGGGACAGTCGAGGCCCACGGCCCTGAGACCCCTTTGCAAAAAGCCGGCTTCCCACGGAAACAGTTTTCCTGAGGTGCAGACCCTATCCCAAGTGGTTGTGGCAAGGTAAAGCAAATGCCCTCCACTTCTCTGGAAGAAACCACAGTGCCCAGCCATGTTCTAAGCCCTCCCATCCTCCCTGGGCTTCTGGCAGCAGGAGTGAAAAGAGAGGAGCAGAGCACTGGGAACCGTTTGAAAAAACCCGGCTTCCCACGGGACAGTCTTTCTCCACGTGCAGACATGCTCCCAGGTGCCTGTGGCAAGGGGAAGGAAATGCCATACACTGACCTGGAAGAGACCACAGGGCCCAGGCACAGTCTGAACCCTTCCCTCAACCCGGCGGTTTTGCTAGCAGGAGTTCAACCCCAACGAACACAGCCCGGTGACCCCTGGGGCAAAAACGGCTTCCGACGATCAATAGGTGCTTGCTGTGGAACACCTATCCCAAGTGGGGGAAGCCAGCTCAACAAAATGCCACACACCCAGGTGTAAGAAACAACATTGCCCAGGCATGGTCGAAGCCCCTCACCTCGTCCCTGTGCTTTGGGGAGCCGGAGGGACAGCCGAGGCCCACGGCCCTGAGACCCTTTTGCAAAAAGCCGGCTTCCCTCAGAGAGTTTTCCTGAGGTGCAGACCCTATCCCAAGTGGTTGTGGCAAGGTAAAGCAAATGCCCTCCACTTCTCTGGAAGAAACCACAGTGCCCAACCATGTTCTAAGCCCTCCCATCCTCCCTGGGCTTCTGGCGGCAGGAGTGAAAAGAGAGGAGCAGAGCACTGGGACCCGTTTGACAAAACCCGGCTTCCCACGGGAAAGTCTTTCTCCACGTGCAGACATGCTCCCAGGTGCCTGTGGCAAGGGGAAGGAAATGCCATACACTGACCTGGAAGAGACCACAGGGCCCAGGCAGAGTCTGAACCCTTCCCTCAACCCGGCGGTTTTGCTAGAAGGAGTTCAACCCCAACGAACACAGTCCGGAGACCCCTGGGGCAAAAACGGCTTCCGACGATCAATAGGTGCTTGCTGTGGAACACCTATCCCAAGTGGTGGAAGCCAGCTCAACAAAATGCCACACACCCAGGTGGAAGAAACAACATTGCCCAGGCTTGGTCTAAGCCCCTCACCTCGTCCCTGTGCTTTGGGGAGCCGGAGGGACAGCCGAGGCCCACGACCCAGAGAACCCTTTGCAAAAAGCCGGCTTCCCACGGAGACAGTTTTCCTGAGGTGCAGACCCTATCCGTAGTGGTTGTGGCAAGGTAAAGCAAATGCCCTCGAATTCTCTGGAAGAAACCACAGTGCCCAGCCATGTTCTAAGCCCTCCCATCCTCCCTGGGCTTCTGGCAGCAGGAGTGAAAAGAGAGGAGCAGAGCACTGGGACCCGTTTGACAAAACCCGGCTTCCCACGGGAAAGTCTTTCTCCACGTGCAGACATGCTCCCAGGTGCCTGTGGCAAGGGGAAGGAAATGCCATACACTGACCTTGAAGAGACCACAGGGCCCAGGCACAGTCTGAACCCTTCCCTCAACCCGGCGGTTTTGCTAGCAGGAGTTCAACCCCAACGAACACAGCCCGGAGACCCCTGGGGCAAAAACGGCTTCCGACGAACAATAGGTGCTTGCTGTGGAACACCTATCCCAAGTGGGGGTAGCCAGCTCAACAAAATGCCACACACGCAGGTGTAAGAAACAACATTGCCCCGGCATGGTCTGAGCCCCTCACCTCATCCCTGTGCTTTGGGGAGCCGGAGGGACAGCCGAGGCCCACGGCCCTGAGACCCCTTTGCAATACGCCGGCTTCCCACGGAGACAGTTTTCCTGAGGTGCACACCAAATCCCAAGTGGTTGTGGCAAGGTAAAGCAAATGCCCTCCACTTCTCTGGAAGAAACCACAGTGCCCAGCCATGTTCTAAGCCCTCCCATCCTCCCTGGGCTTCTGGCAGCAGGAGTGAAAAGAGAGGAGCAGAGCACTGGGACCCGTTTGACAAAACCCGGCTTCCCACGGGAAAGTCTTTCTCCACGTGCAGACATGCTCCCAGGTGCCTGGGGCAAGGGGAAGGAAATGCCATACACTGACCTGGAAGAGACCACAGGGCCCAGGCACAGTCTGAACCCTTCCCTCATCCCGGCGGTTTTGCTAGCAGGAGTTCAACCCCCACGAACACAGCCCGGAGACCCCTGGGGCAAAAACGGCTTCCGACGATCAATAGGTGCTTGCTGTGGAACACCTATCCCAAGTGGGGGTAGCCAGCTCAACAAAATGCCACACACCCAGGTGTAAGAAACAACATTGCCCAGGTATGGTCTAAGCCCCTCACCTCGTCCCTGTGCTTTGGGGAGCCGGAGGGACAGCCGAGACCCACGGCCCTGAGACCCCTTTGCAAAAAGCCGGCTTCCCACGGAGACAGTTTTCCTGAGGTGCAGACCCTATCCCAAGTGGTTGTGGCAAGGTAAAGCAAATGCCCTCCACTTCTATGGAAGAAACCACAGTGCCCAGCCATGTTCTAAGCCCTCCCATCCTCCCTGGGCTTCTGGCAGCAGGAGTGAAAAGAGAGGAGCAGAGCACTGGGAACCGTATGACAAAACCCGGCTTCCCACGGGACAGTCTTTCTCCACGTGCAGACATGCTCCCAGGTGCCTGTGGCAAGGGGAAGGAAATGCCATACACTGACCTGGAAGAGACCACAGGGCCCAGGCACAGTCTGAACCCTTCCCTCAACCCGGCGGTTTTGCTAGCAGGAGTTCAACACCAACGAACACAGCCCGGAGACCCCTGGGGCAAAAACGGCTTCCGACGAACAATAGGTGCTTGCTGTGGAACTCCTATCCCAAGTGGGGGTAGCCAGCTCAACAAAATGCCACACACCCAGGTGTAAGAAACAACATTGCCCAGGCATGGTCTAAGCCCCTCACCTCGTCCCTGTGTTTTGGGGAGCCTGAGGGACAGCCGAGGCACACGGCCCTGAGACCCCTTTGCAAAAAGCCGGCTTCCCACGGAGACAGTTTTCCTGAGGTGCAGACCCTATCCCAAGTGGTTGTGGCAAGGTAAAGCAAATGCCCTCGAATTCTCTGGAAGAAACCACAGTGCCCAACCATGTTCTAAGCACTCCCATCCTCCCTGGGCTTCTGGCAGCAGGAGTGAAAAGCGAGGA
Source organism: Ursus arctos (assembly GCF_023065955.2). NCBI lineage: Eukaryota > Metazoa > Chordata > Mammalia > Carnivora > Ursidae > Ursus > Ursus arctos. Next base: position 842,052 of record NW_026623062.1, read on the forward strand.
GCAGAGCACTGCGTCCCGTTTGACAAAACCCGGCTTCCCACGGGAAAGTCTTTCTCCACGTGCAGACATGCTCCCAGGTGCCTGTGGCAAGGGGAAGGAAATGCCATACACTGACCTGGAAGAAACCACAGGGCCCAGGCACAGTCTGAACCCTTCCCTCAACCCGGCGGTTTTGCTAGCAGGAGTTCAACCCCAACGAACACAGCCCGGAGACCCCTGGGGCAAAAACGGCTTCCGACGAACAATAGGTGCTTGCTGTGGAACACCTATCCCAAGTGGGGGTAGCCAGCTCAACAAAATGCCACACACCCAGGTGTAAGAAACAACATTGCCCCGGCATGGACTAAGCCCCTCACCTCGTCCCTGTGCATTGGGGAGCCGGAGGGACAGCCGAGGCACACGGCCGTGAGACCCCTTTGCAAAACGCCGGCTTCCCACGGAAACAGTTTTCCTGGGGTGCACACCCAATCCCAAGTGGTTGTGGCAAGGTAAAGCAAATGCCCTCCACTTCTCTGGAAGAAACCACAGTGCCCAGCCATGTTCTAAGCCCTCCCATCCTCCCTGGGCTTCTGGCAGCAGGAGTGAAAAGAGAGGAGCAGAGCACTGGGACCCGTTTGACAAAACCCGGCTTCCCACGGGAAAGTCTTTCTCCACGTGCAGACATGCTCCCAGGTGCCTGGGGCAAGGGGAAGGAAATGCCATACACTGACCTGGAAGAGACCACAGGGCCCAGGCACAGTCTGAACCCTTCCCTCATCCCGGCGGTTTTGCTAGCAGGAGTTCAACCCCCACGAACACAGCCCGGAGACCCCTGGGGCAAAAACGGCTTCCGACGATCAATAGGTGCTTGCTGTGGAACACCTATCCCAAGTGGGGGTAGCCAGCTCAACAAAATGCCACACACCCAGGTGTAAGAAACAACATTGCCCAGGTATGGTCTAAGCCCCTCACCTCGTCCCTGTGCTTTGGGGAGCCGGAGGGACAGCCGAGACCCACGGCCCTGAGACCCCTTTGCAAAAAGCCGGCTTCCCACGGAGACAGTTTTCCTGAGGTGCAGACCCTATCCCAAGTGGTTGTGGCAAGGTAAAGCAAATGCCCTCCACTTCTATGGAAGAAACCACAGTGCCCAGCCATGTTCTAAGCCCTCCCATCCTCCCTGGGCTTCTGGCAGCAGGAGTGAAAAGAGAGGAGCAGAGCACTGGGAACCGTATGACAAAACCCGGCTTCCCACGGGACAGTCTTTCTCCACGTGCAGACATGCTCCCAGGTGCCTGTGGCAAGGGGAAGGAAATGCCATACACTGACCTGGAAGAGACCACAGGGCCCAGGCACAGTCTGAACCCTTCCCTCAACCCGGCGGTTTTGCTAGCAGGAGTTCAACACCAACGAACACAGCCCGGAGACCCCTGGGGCAAAAACGGCTTCCGACGAACAATAGGTGCTTGCTGTGGAACTCCTATCCCAAGTGGGGGTAGCCAGCTCAACAAAATGCCACACACCCAGGTGTAAGAAACAACATTGCCCAGGCATGGTCTAAGCCCCTCACCTCGTCCCTGTGTTTTGGGGAGCCTGAGGGACAGCCGAGGCACACGGCCCTGAGACCCCTTTGCAAAAAGCCGGCTTCCCACGGAGACAGTTTTCCTGAGGTGCAGACCCTATCCCAAGTGGTTGTGGCAAGGTAAAGCAAATGCCCTCGAATTCTCTGGAAGAAACCACAGTGCCCAACCATGTTCTAAGCACTCCCATCCTCCCTGGGCTTCTGGCAGCAGGAGTGAAAAGCGAGGAGCAGAGCACTGCGTCCCGTTTGACAAAACCCGGCTTCCCACGGGAAAGTCTTTCTCCACGTGCAGACATGCTCCCAGGTGCCTGTGGCAAGGGGAAGGAAATGCCATACACTGACCTGGAAGAAACCACAGGGCCCAGGCACAGTCTGAACCCTTCCCTCAACCCGGCGGTTTTGCTAGCAGGAGTTCAACCCCAACGAACACAGCCCGGAGACCCCTGGGGCAAAAACGGCTTCCGACGAACAATAGGTGCTTGCTGTGGAACACCTATCCCAAGTGGGGGTAGCCAGCTCAACAAAATGCCACACACCCAGGTGTAAGAAACAACATTGCCCCGGCATGGACTAAGCCCCTCACCTCGTCCCTGTGCATTGGGGAGCCGGAGGGACAGCCGAGGCACACGGCCGTGAGACCCCTTTGCAAAACGCCGGCTTCCCACGGAAACAGTTTTCCTGGGGTGCACACCCAATCCCAAGTGGTTGTGGCAAGGTAAAGCAAATGCCCTCCACTTCTCTGGAAGAAACCACAGTGCCCAGCCATGTTCTAAGCCCTCCCATCCTCCCTGGGCTTCTGGCAGCAGGAGTGAAAAGAGAGGAGCAGAGCACTGGGACCCGTTTGACAAAACCCGGCTTCCCACGGGAAAGTCTTTCTCCACGTGCAGACATGCTCCCAGGTGCCTGGGGCAAGGGGAAGGAAATGCCATACACTGACCTGGAAGAGACCACAGGGCCCAGGCACAGTCTGAACCCTTCCCTCATCCCGGCGGTTTTGCTAGCAGGAGTTCAACCCCCACGAACACAGCCCGGAGACCCCTGGGGCAAAAACGGCTTCCGACGATCAATAGGTGCTTGCTGTGGAACACCTATCCCAAGTGGGGGTAGCCAGCTCAACAAAATGCCACACACCCAGGTGTAAGAAACAACATTGCCCAGGTATGGTCTAAGCCCCTCACCTCGTCCCTGTGCTTTGGGGAGCCGGAGGGACAGCCGAGACCCACGGCCCTGAGACCCCTTTGCAAAAAGCCGGCTTCCCACGGAGACAGTTTTCCTGAGGTGCAGACCCTATCCCAAGTGGTTGTGGCAAGGTAAAGCAAATGCCCTCCACTTCTATGGAAGAAACCACAGTGCCCAGCCATGTTCTAAGCCCTCCCATCCTCCCTGGGCTTCTGGCAGCAGGAGTGAAAAGAGAGGAGCAGAGCACTGGGAACCGTATGACAAAACCCGGCTTCCCACGGGACAGTCTTTCTCCACGTGCAGACATGCTCCCAGGTGCCTGTGGCAAGGGGAAGGAAATGCCATACACTGACCTGGAAGAGACCACAGGGCCCAGGCACAGTCTGAACCCTTCCCTCAACCCGGCGGTTTTGCTAGCAGGAGTTCAACACCAACGAACACAGCCCGGAGACCCCTGGGGCAAAAACGGCTTCCGACGAACAATAGGTGCTTGCTGTGGAACTCCTATCCCAAGTGGGGGTAGCCAGCTCAACAAAATGCCACACACCCAGGTGTAAGAAACAACATTGCCCAGGCATGGTCTAAGCCCCTCACCTCGTCCCTGTGTTTTGGGGAGCCTGAGGGACAGCCGAGGCACACGGCCCTGAGACCCCTTTGCAAAAAGCCGGCTTCCCACGGAGACAGTTTTCCTGAGGTGCAGACCCTATCCCAAGTGGTTGTGGCAAGGTAAAGCAAATGCCCTCGAATTCTCTGGAAGAAACCACAGTGCCCAACCATGTTCTAAGCACTCCCATCCTCCCTGGGCTTCTGGCAGCAGGAGTGAAAAGCGAGGAGCAGAGCACTGCGTCCCGTTTGACAAAACCCGGCTTCCCACGGGAAAGTCTTTCTCCACGTGCAGACATGCTCCCAGGTGCCTGTGGCAAGGGGAAGGAAATGCCATACACTGACCTGGAAGAAACCACAGGGCCCAGGCACAGTCTGAACCCTTCCCTCAACCCGGCGGTTTTGCTAGCAGGAGTTCAACCCCAACGAACACAGCCCGGAGACCCCTGGGGCAAAAACGGCTTCCGACGAACAATAGGTGCTTGCTGTGGAACACCTATCCCAAGTGGGGGTAGCCAGCTCAACAAAATGCCACACACCCAGGTGTAAGAAACAACATTGCCCCGGCATGGACTAAGCCCCTCACCTCGTCCCTGTGCATTGGGGAGCCGGAGGGACAGCCGAGGCACACGGCCGTGAGACCCCTTTGCAAAACGCCGGCTTCCCACGGAAACAGTTTTCCTGGGGTGCACACCCAATCCCAAGTGGTTGTGGCAAGGTAAAGCAAATGCCCTCCACTTCTCTGGAAGAAACCACAGTGCCCAGCCATGTTCTAAGCCCTCCCATCCTCCCTGGGCTTCTGGCAGCAGGAGTGAAAAGAGAGGAGCAGAGCACTGGGACCCGTTTGACAAAACCCGGCTTCCCACGGGAAAGTCTTTCTCCACGTGCAGACATGCTCCCAGGTGCCTGGGGCAAGGGGAAGGAAATGCCATACACTGACCTGGAAGAGACCACAGGGCCCAGGCACAGTCTGAACCCTTCCCTCAACCCGGCGGTTTTGCTAGCAGGAGTTCAACCCCAACGAACACAGCCCGGAGAACCCTGGGGCAAAAACGGCTTCCGACGAACAATAGGTGCTTGCTGTGGAACACCTATCCCAAGTGGGGGTAGCCAGCTCAACAAAATGCCACACACCCAGGTGTAAGAAACAACATTGCCCAGGCATGGTCTAAGCCCCTCACCTCGTCCCTGTGCTTTGGGGAGCCGGAGGGACAGCCGAGGCCCACGGCCCTGAGACCCCTTTGCAAAAAGCCGGCTTCCCACGGAGACAGTTTTCCTGAGGTGCAGACCCTATCCCAAGTGGTTGTGGCAAGGTAAAGCAAATGCCCTCCACTTCTCTGGAAGAAACCACAGTGCCCTGCCATGTTCTAAGCCCTCCCATCCTCCCTGGGCTTCTGGCAGCAGGAGTGAAAAGAGAGGAGCAGAGCACTGGGAACCGTTTGACAAAACCCGGCTTCCCACGGGACAGTCTTTCTCCACGTGCAGACATGCTCCCAGGTGCCTGTGGCAAGGGGAAGGAAATGCCATACACTGACCTGGAAGAGACCACAGTGCCCAGGCACAGTCTGAACCCTTCCCTCAACCCGGCGGTTTTGCTAGCAGGAGTTCAACCCCAAGGAACACAGCCCGGAGACCCCTGGGGCAAAAACGGCTTCCGACGATCAATAGGTGCTTGCTGTGGAACACCTATCCCAAGTGGGGGAAGCCAGCTCAACAAAATGCCACACACCCAGGTGTAAGAAACAACATTGCCCAGGCATGGTCTAAGGCCCTCACCTCGTCCCTGTGCTTTGGAGAGCCGGAGGGACAGCCGAGGCCCACGGCCCTGAGACCCCTTTGCAAAAAGCCGGCTTCCCACGGAGACAGTTTTCCTGAGGTGCAGACCCTATCCCAAGTGGTTGTGGCAAGGTAAAGCAAATGCCCTCCACTTCTCTGGAAGAAACCACAGTGCCCAACCATGTTCTAAGCCCTCCCATCCTCCCTGGGCTTCTGGCAGCAGGAGTGAAAAGAGAGGAGCAGAGCACTGGGACCCGTTTGACAAAACCAGGCTTCCCACGGGAAAGTCTTTCTCCACGTGCAGACATGCTCCCAGGTGCCTGTGGCAAGGGGAAGGAAATTCCATACACTGACCTGGAAGAGACCACAGGGCCCAGGCACAGTCTAAACCCTTCCCTCAACCCGGCGGTTTTGCTAGCAGGAGTTCAACCCCAACGAACACAGCCGGGAGACCCCTGGGGCAAAAACGGCTTCCGTCGAACAATAGGTGCTTGCTGTGGAACACCTTTCCCAAGTGGGGGTAGCCAGCTCAACAAAATGCCACACACCCAGGTGTAAGAAACAACATTGCCCAGGCATGGTCTAAGCCCCTCACCTCGTCCCTGTGTTTTGGGGAGCCTGAGGGACAGCCGAGGCACACGGCCCTAGACCCCTTTGCAAAAAGCCGGCTTCCCACGGAGACAGTTTTCCTGAGGTGCAGACCCTATCCCTAGTGGTTGTGGCAAGGTAAAGCAAATGCCCTCGAATTCTCTGGAAGAAACCACAGTGCCCAACCATGTTCTAAGCCCTCCCATCCTCCCTGGGCTTCTGGCAGCAGGAGTGAAAAGAGAGGAGCAGAGCACTGGGACCCGTTTGACAAAACCCGGCTTCCCACGGGAAAGTCTTTCTCCACGTGCAGACATGCTCCCAGGTGCCTGTGGCAAGGGGAAGGAAATGCCATACACTGACCTGGAAGAGACCACAGGGCCCAGGCACAGTCTAAACCCTTCCCTCAACCCGGCGGTTTTGCTAGCAGGAGTTCAACCCCAACGAACACAGCCCGGAGACCCCTGAGGCAAAAACGGCTTCCGACGAACAATAGGTGCTTGCTGTGGAACTCCTATCCCAAGTGGGGGTAGCCAGCTCAACAAAAAGCCACAAACCCAGGTGTAAGAAACAACATTGCCCAGGCATGGTCTAAGCCCCTCACCTCGTCCCTGTGCTTTGGGGAGCCTGAGGGACAGCCGAGGCACACGGCCCTGAGACCCCTTTGCAAAAAGCCGGCTTCCCACGGAGACAGTTTTCCTGAGGTGCAGACCCTATCCCAAGTGGTTGTGGCAAGGTAAAGCAAATGCCCTCGAATTCTCTGGAAGAAACCACAGTGCCCAACCATGTTCTAAGCACTCCCATCCTCCCTGGGCTTCTGGCAGCAGGAGTGAAAAGAGAGGAGCAGAGCACTGGGTCCCGTTTGACAAAACCCGGCTTCCCACGGGAAAGTCTTTCTCCACGTGCAGACATGCTCCCAGGTGCCTGGGGCAAGGGGAAGGAAATGCCATACACTGACCTGGAAGAGACCACAGGGCCCAGGCACAGTCTGAACCCTTCCCTCAACCCGGCGGTTTTGCTAGCAGGAGTTCAACCCCAACGAACACAGCCCGGAGACCCCTGGGGCAAAAACGGCTTCCGACGAACAATAGGTGCTTGCTGTGGAACACCTATCCCAAGTGGGGGTAGCCAGCTCAACAAAATGCCACACACCCAGGTGTAAGAAACAACATTGCCCCGGCATGGACTAAGCCCCTCACCTCGTCCCTGTGCATTGGGGAGCCGGAGGGACAGCCGAGGCACACGGCCCTGAGACCCCTTTGCAAAACGCCGGCTTCCCACGGAAACAGTTTTCCTGAGGTGCACACCCAATCCCAAGTGGTTGTGGCAAGGTAAAGCAAATGCCCTCCACTTCTCTTGAAGAAACCACAGTGCCCAGCCATGTTCTAAGCCCTCCCATCCTCCCTGGGCTTCTGGCAGCAGGAGTGAAAAGAGAGGAGCAGAGTACTGGGACCCGTTTGACAAAACCCGGCTTCCCATGGGAAAGTCTTTCTCCACGTGCAGACATGCTCCCAGGTGCCTGTGGCAAGGGGAAGGAAATGCCATACACTGACCTGGAAGAGACCACAGGGCCCAGGCACAGTCTGAACCCTTCCCTCAACCCGGCGGTTTTGCTAGGAGGAGTTCAACCCCAACGAACACAGCACGGAGAACCCTGGGGCAAAAACTGCTTCCGACGAACAATAGGTGCTTGCTGTGGAACACCTATCCCAAGTGGGGGTAGCCAGCTCAACAAAATGCCACACACCCAGGTGTAAGAAACAACATTGCCCAGGCATGGTCTAAGCCCCTCACCTCGTCCCTGTGCTTTGGGGAGCCGGAGGGACAGCCGAGGCCCACGGCCCTGAGACCCCTTTGCAAAAAGCCGGCTTCCCACGGAGACAGTTTTCCTGAGGTGCAGACCCTATCCCAAGTGGTTGTGGCAAGGTAAAGCAAATGCCCTCCACTTCTCTGGAAGAAACCACAGTGCCCTGCCATGTTCTAAGCCCTCCCATCCTCCCTGGGCTTCTGGCAGCAGGAGTGAAAAGAGAGGAGCAGAGCACTGGGAACCGTTTGACAAAACCCGGCTTCCCACGGGACAGTCTTTCTCCACGTGCAGACATGCTCCCAGGTGCCTGTGGCAAGGGGAAGGAAATGCCATACACTGACCTGGAAGAGACCACAGTGCCCAGGCACAGTCTGAACCCTTCCCTCAACCCGGCGGTTTTGCTAGCAGGAGTTCAACCCCAACGAACACAGCCCGGAGACCCCTGGGGCAAAAACGGCTTCCGACGATCAATAGGTGCTTGCTGTGGAACACCTATCCCAAGTGGGGGAAGCCAGCTCAACAAAATGCCACACACCCAGGTGTAAGAAACAACATTGCCCAGGCATGGTCTAAGCCCCTCACCTCGTCCCTGTGCTTTGGGGAGCCGGAGGGACAGCCGAGGCCCACGACCCTGAGACCCCTTTGCAAAAAGCCGGCTTCCCTCAGAGACAGTTTTCCTGAGGTGCAGACCCTATCCCAAGTGGTAGTGGCAAGGTAAAGCAAATACCCTCCACTTCTCTTGAAGAAACCACAGTGCCCAGCCATGTTCTAAGCAATCCCATCCTCCCTGGGCTTCTGGCAGCAGGAGTGAAAAGAGAGGAGCAGAGCACTGGGACCCGTTTGACAAAACCCGGCTTCCCACGGGAAAGTCTTTCTCCACGTGCAGACATGCTCCCAGGTGCCTGTGGCAAGGGGAAGGAAATGCCATACACTGACCTGGAAGAGACCACAGGGCCCAGGCACAGTCTGAACCCTTCCCTCAACCCGGCGGTTTTGCTAGCAGGAGTTCAACCCCAACGAACACAGCCCGGAGACCCCTGAGGCAAAAACGGCTTCCGACGAACAATAGGTGCTTGCTGTGGAACACCTATCCCAAGTGGGGGTAGCCAGCTCAACAAAATGCCACACACCCAGGTGTAAGAAACAACATTGCCCCGGCATGGACTAAGCCCCTCACCTCGTCCCTGTGCATTGGGGAGCCGGAGGGACAGCCGAGGCACACGGCCCTGAGACCCCTTTGCAAAACGCCGGCTTCCCACGGAAACAGTTTTCCTGAGGTGCACACCCAATCCCAAGTGGTTGTGGCAAGGTAAAGCAAATGCCCTCCACTTCTCTGGAAGAAACCACAGTGCCCAGCCATGTTCTAAGCCGTCCCATCCTCCCTGGGCTTCTGGCAGCAGGAGTGAAAAGAGAGGAGCAGAGCACTGGGACCCGTTTGACAAAACCCGGCTTCCCACGGGAAAGTCTTTCTCCACGTGCAGACATGCTCCCAGGTGCCTGGGGCAAGGGGAAGGAAATGCCATACACTGACCTGGAAGAGACCACAGGTCCCAGGCACAGTCTGAACCCTTCCCTCATCCCGGCGGTTTTACTAGCAGGAGTTCAACCCCCACGAACACAGCCCGGAGACCCCTGGGGCAAAAACGGCTTCCGACGATCAATAGGTGCTTGCTGTGGAACACCTATCCCAAGTGGGGTTAGCCAGCTCAAAAAAATGCCACACACCCAGGTGTAAGAAACAACATTGCCCAGGCATGGTCTAAGCCCCTCACATCGTCCCTGTGCTTTGGGGAGCCGGAGGGACATCCGAGGCCCACGGCCCTGAGACCCCTTTGCAAAAAGCCGGCTTCCCACGGAGACAGTTTTCCTGAGGTGCAGACCCTATCCCAAGTGGTTGTGGCAAGGTAAAGCAAATGCCCTCCACTTCTCTGGAAGAAACCACAGTGCCCAGCCATGTTCTAAGCCCTCCCATCCTCCCTGGGCTTCTGGCAGCAGGAGTGAAAAGAGAGGAGCAGAGCACTGGGACCCGTTTGACAAAACCCGGCTTCCCACGGGAAAGTCTTTCTCCACGTGCAGACATGCTCCCAGGTGCCTGGGGTGAGGGGAAGGAAATGCCATACACTGACCTGGAAGAGACCACAGGGCCCAGGCACAGTCTGAACCCTTCCCTCAACCCGGCGGTTTTGCTAGCAGGAGTTCAACCCCAACGAACACAGCCCGGAGACCCCTGGGGCAAAAACGGCTTCCGACGATCAATAGGTGCTTGCTGTGGAACACCTATTCCAAGTGGGGGAAGCCAGCTCAAAAAAATGCCACACACCCAGGTGTAAGTAACAACATTGCCCAGGCTTGGTCTAAGCCCCTCACCTCGTCCCTGTGCTTTGGGGAGCCGGAGGGACAGTCGAGGCCCACGGCCCTGAGACCCCTTTGCAAAAAGCCGGCTTCCCACGGAAACAGTTTTCCTGAGGTGCAGACCCTATCCCAAGTGGTTGTGGCAAGGTAAAGCAAATGCCCTCCACTTCTCTGGAAGAAACCACAGTGCCCAGCCATGTTCTAAGCCCTCCCATCCTCCCTGGGCTTCTGGCAGCAGGAGTGAAAAGAGAGGAGCAGAGCACTGGGAACCGTTTGAAAAAACCCGGCTTCCCACGGGACAGTCTTTCTCCACGTGCAGACATGCTCCCAGGTGCCTGTGGCAAGGGGAAGGAAATGCCATACACTGACCTGGAAGAGACCACAGGGCCCAGGCACAGTCTGAACCCTTCCCTCAACCCGGCGGTTTTGCTAGCAGGAGTTCAACCCCAACGAACACAGCCCGGTGACCCCTGGGGCAAAAACGGCTTCCGACGATCAATAGGTGCTTGCTGTGGAACACCTATCCCAAGTGGGGGAAGCCAGCTCAACAAAATGCCACACACCCAGGTGTAAGAAACAACATTGCCAAGGCATGGTCTAAGCCCCTCACCTCGTCCCTGTGCTTTGGGGAGCCGGAGGGACAGCCGAGGCCCACGGCCCTGAGACCCTTTTGCAAAAAGCCGGCTTCCCTCAGAGAGTTTTCCTGAGGTGCAGACCCTATCCCAAGTGGTTGTGGCAAGGTAAAGCAAATGCCCTCCACTTCTCTGGAAGAAACCACAGTGCCCAACCATGTTCTAAGCCCTCCCATCCTCCCTGGGCTTCTGGCAGCAGGAGTGAAAAGAGAGGAGCAGAGCACTGGGACCCGTTTGACAAAACCCGGCTTCCCACGGGAAAGTCTTTCTCCACGTGCAGACATGCTCCCAGGTGCCTGTGGCAAGGGGAAGGAAATGCCATACACTGACCTGGAAGAGACCACAGGGCCCAGGCACAGTCTGAACCCTTCCCTCAACCCGGCGGTTTTGCTAGCAGGAGTTCAACCCCAAGGAACACAGCCCGGAGACCCCTGGGGCAAAAACGGCTTCCGACGATCAATAGGTGCTTGCTGTGGAACACCTATCCCAAGTGGGGGAAGCCAGCTCAACAAAATGCCACACACCCAGGTGTAAGAAACAACATTGCCCAGGCATGGTCTAAGGCCCTCACCTCGTCCCTGTGCTTTGGAGAGCCGGAGGGACAGCCGAGGCCCACGGCCCTGAGACCCCTTTGCAAAAAGCCGGCTTCCCACGGAGACAGTTTTCCTGAGGTGCAGACCCTATCCCAAGTGGTTGTGGCAAGGTAAAGCAAATGCCCTCCACTTCTCTGGAAGAAACCACAGTGCCCAACCATGTTCTAAGCCCTCCCATCCTCCCTGGGCTTCTGGCAGCAGGAGTGAAAAGAGAGGAGCAGAGCACTGGGACCCGTTTGACAAAACCAGGCTTCCCACGGGAAAGTCTTTCTCCACGTGCAGACATGCTCCCAGGTGCCTGTGGCAAGGGGAAGGAAATTCCATACACTGACCTGGAAGAGACCACAGGGCCCAGGCACAGTCTAAACCCTTCCCTCAACCCGGCGGTTTTGCTAGCAGGAGTTCAACCCCAACGAACACAGCCGGGAGACCCCTGGGGCAAAAACGGCTTCCGTCGAACAATAGGTGCTTGCTGTGGAACACCTTTCCCAAGTGGGGGTAGCCAGCTCAACAAAATGCCACACACCCAGGTGTAAGAAACAACATTGCCCAGGCATGGTCTAAGCCCCTCACCTCGTCCCTGTGTTTTGGGGAGCCTGAGGGACAGCCGAGGCACACGGCCCTAGACCCCTTTGCAAAAAGCCGGCTTCCCACGGAGACAGTTTTCCTGAGGTGCAGACCCTATCCCTAGTGGTTGTGGCAAGGTAAAGCAAATGCCCTCGAATTCTCTGGAAGAAACCACAGTGCCCAACCATGTTCTAAGCCCTCCCATCCTCCCTGGGCTTCTGGCAGCAGGAGTGAAAAGAGAGGAGCAGAGCACTGGGACCCGTTTGACAAAACCAGGCTTCCCACGGGAAAGTCTTTCTCCACGTGCAGACATGCTCCCAGGTGCCTGTGGCAAGGGGAAGGAAATGCCATACACTGACCTGGAAGAGACCACAGGGCCCAGGCACAGTCTGAACCCTTCCCTCAACCCGGCGGTTTTGCTAGCAGGAGTTCAACCCCAAGGAACACAGCCCGGAGACCCCTGGGGCAAAAACGGCTTCCGACGATCAATAGGTGCTTGCTGTGGAACACCTATCCCAAGTGGGGGAAGCCAGCTCAACAAAATGCCACACACCCAGGTGTAAGAAACAACATTGCCCAGGCATGGTCTAAGCCCCTCACCTCGTCCCTGTGCTTTGGGGAGCCGGAGGGACAGCCGAGGCCCACGGCCCTGAGACCCCTTTGCAAAAAGCCGGCTTCCCACGGAGACAGTTTTCCTGAGGTGCAGACCCTATCCCAAGTGGTTGTGGCAAGGTAAAGCAAATGCCCTCCACTTCTCTGGAAGAAACCACAGTGCCCAGCCATGTTCTAAGCCCTGCCATCCTCCCTGGGCTTCTGGCAGCAGGAGTGAAAAGAGAGGAGCAGAGCACTGGGACCCGTTTGACAAAACCAGGCTTCCCACGGGAAAGTCTTTCTCCACGTGCAGACATGCTCCCAGGTGCCTGTGGCAAGGGGAAGGAAATGCCATACACTGACCTGGAAGAGACCACAGGGCCCAGGCACAGTCGGAACCCTTCCCTCAACCCGGCGGTTTTGCTAGCAGGAGTTCAACCCCAACGATCACAGCCCGGAGACCCCTGGGGCAAAAACGGCTTCCGACGATCAATAGGTGCTTGCTGTGGAACACCTTTCCCAAGTGGGGGTAGCCAGCTCAACAAAATGCCACACACCCAGGTGTAAGAAACAACATTGCCCAGGCATGGTCTAAGCCCCTCACCTCGTCCCTGTGTTTTGGGGAGCCTGAGGGACAGCCGAGGCACACGGCCCTAGACCCCTTTGCAAAAAGCCGGCTTCCCACGGAGACAGTTTTCCTGAGGTGCAGACCCTATCCCTAGTGGTTGTGGCAAGGTAAAGCAAATGCCCTCGAATTCTCTGGAAGAAACCACAGTGCCCAACCATGTTCTAAGCCCTCCCATCCTCCCTGGGCTTCTGGCAGCAGGAGTGAAAAGAGAGGAGCAGAGCACTGGGACCCGTTTGACAAAACCCGGCTTCCCACGGGAAAGTCTTTCTCCACGTGCAGACATGCTCCCAGGTGCCTGTGGCAAGGGGAAGGAAATGCCATACACTGACCTGGAAGAGACCACAGGGCCCAGGCACAGTCTAAACCCTTCCCTCAACCCGGCGGTTTTGCTAGCAGGAGTTCAACCCCAACGAACACAGCCCGGAGACCCCTGAGGCAAAAACGGCTTCCGACGAACAATAGGTGCTTGCTGTGGAACTCCTATCCCAAGTGGGGGTAGCCAGCTCAACAAAAAGCCACAAACCCAGGTGTAAGAAACAACATTGCCCAGGCATGGTCTAAGCCCCTCACCTCGTCCCTGTGCTTTGGGGAGCCTGAGGGACAGCCGAGGCACACGGCCCTGAGACCCCTTTGCAAAAAGCCGGCTTCCCACGGAGACAGTTTTCCTGAGGTGCAGACCCTATCCCAAGTGGTTGTGGCAAGGTAAAGCAAATGCCCTCGAATTCTCTGGAAGAAACCACAGTGCCCAACCATGTTCTAAGCACTCCCATCCTCCCTGGGCTTCTGGCAGCAGGAGTGAAAAGAGAGGAGCAGAGCACTGGGTCCCGTTTGACAAAACCCGGCTTCCCACGGGAAAGTCTTTCTCCACGTGCAGACATGCTCCCAGGTGCCTGGGGCAAGGGGAAGGAAATGCCATACACTGACCTGGAAGAGACCACAGGGCCCAGGCACAGTCTGAACCCTTCCCTCAACCCGGCGGTTTTGCTAGCAGGAGTTCAACCCCAACGAACACAGCCCGGAGACCCCTGGGGCAAAAACGGCTTCCGACGAACAATAGGTGCTTGCTGTGGAACACCTATCCCAAGTGGGGGTAGCCAGCTCAACAAAATGCCACACACCCAGGTGTAAGAAACAACATTGCCCCGGCATGGACTAAGCCCCTCACCTCGTCCCTGTGCATTGGGGAGCCGGAGGGACAGCCGAGGCACACGGCCCTGAGACCCCTTTGCAAAACGCCGGCTTCCCACGGAAACAGTTTTCCTGAGGTGCACACCCAATCCCAAGTGGTTGTGGCAAGGTAAAGCAAATGCCCTCCACTTCTCTTGAAGAAACCACAGTGCCCAGCCATGTTCTAAGCCCTCCCATCCTCCCTGGGCTTCTGGCAGCAGGAGTGAAAAGAGAGGAGCAGAGTACTGGGACCCGTTTGACAAAACCCGGCTTCCCATGGGAAAGTCTTTCTCCACGTGCAGACATGCTCCCAGGTGCCTGGGGCAAGGGGAAGGAAATGCCATACACTGACCTGGAAGAGACCACAGGGCCCAGGCACAGTCTGAACCCTTCCCTCAACCCGGCGGTTTTGCTAGGAGGAGTTCAACCCCAACGAACACAGCACGGAGAACCCTGGGGCAAAAACTGCTTCCGACGAACAATAGGTGCTTGCTGTGGAACACCTATCCCAAGTGGGGGTAGCCAGCTCAACAAAATGCCACACACCCAGGTGTAAGAAACAACATTGCCCAGGCATGGTCTAAGCCCCTCACCTCGTCCCTGTGCTTTGGGGAGCCGGAGGGACAGCCGAGGCCCACGGCCCTGAGACCCCTTTGCAAAAAGCCGGCTTCCCACGGAGACAGTTTTCCTGAGGTGCAGACCCTATCCCAAGTGGTTGTGGCAAGGTAAAGCAAATGCCCTCCACTTCTCTGGAAGAAACCACAGTGCCCTGCCATGTTCTAAGCCCTCCCATCCTCCCTGGGCTTCTGGCAGCAGGAGTGAAAAGAGAGGAGCAGAGCACTGGGAACCGTTTGACAAAACCCGGCTTCCCACGGGACAGTCTTTCTCCACGTGCAGACATGCTCCCAGGTGCCTGTGGCAAGGGGAAGGAAATGCCATACACTGACCTGGAAGAGACCACAGTGCCCAGGCACAGTCTGAACCCTTCCCTCAACCCGGCGGTTTTGCTAGCAGGAGTTCAACCCCAACGAACACAGCCCGGAGAACCCTGGGGCAAAAACGGCTTCCGACGAACAATAGGTGCTTGCTGTGGAACACCTATCCCAAGTGGGGGTAGCCAGCTCAACAAAATGCCACACACCCAGGTGTAAGAAACAACATTGCCCAGGCATGGTCTAAGCCCCTCACCTCGTCCCTGTTCTTTGGGGAGCCGGAGGGACAGCCGAGGCCCACGGCCCTGAGACCCCTTTGCAAAAAGCCGGCTTCCCACGGAGACAGTTTTCCTGAGGTGCAGACCCTATCCGTAGTGGTTGTGGCAAGGTAAAGCAAATGCCCTCCACTTCTCTGGAAGAAACCACAGTGCCCAGCCATGTTCTAAGCCCTCCCATTCTCCCTGGGCTTCTGGCAGCAAGAGTGAAAAGAGAGGAGCAGAGCACTGGGACGCGTTTGACAAAACCTGGCTTCCCACGGGAAAGTCTTTCTCCACGTGCAGACATGCTCCCAGGTGCCTGTGGCAAGGGGAAGGAAATGCCATACACTGACCTGGAAGAGACCACAGGGCCCAGGCACAGTCTGAACCCTTCCCTCAACCCGGCGGTTTTGCTAGCAGGAGTTCAACCCCAACGAACACAGCCCGGAGACCCCTGGGGCAAAAACGGCTTCCGACGAACAATAGGTGCTTGCTGTGGAACACCTATCCCAAGTGGGGGTAGCCAGCTCAACAAAATGCCACACACGCAGGTGTAAGAAACAACATTGCCCCGGCATGGTCTGAGCCCCTCACCTCATCCCTGTGCTTTGGGGAGCCGGAGGGACAGCCGAGGCCCACGGCCCTGAGACCCCTTTGCAATACGCCGGCTTCCCACGGAGACAGTTTTCCTGAGGTGCACACCAAATCCCAAGTGGTTGTGGCAAGGTAAAGCAAATGCCCTCCACTTCTCTGGAAGAAACCACAGTGCCCAGCCATGTTCTAAGCCCTCCCATCCTCCCTGGGCTTCTGGCAGCAGGAGTGAAAAGAGAGGAGCAGAGCACTGGGACCCGTTTGACAAAACCCGGCTTCCCACGGGAAAGTCTTTCTCCACGTGCAGACATGCTCCCAGGTGCCTGGGGCAAGGGGAAGGAAATGCCATACACTGACCTGGAAGAGACCACAGGGCCCAGGCACAGTCTGAACCCTTCCCTCATCCCGGCGGTTTTGCTAGCAGGAGTTCAACCCCCACGAACACAGCCCGGAGACCCCTGGGGCAAAAACGGCTTCCGACGATCAATAGGTGCTTGCTGTGGAACACCTATCCCAAGTGGGGGTAGCCAGCTCAGCAAAATGCCACACACCCAGGTGTAAGAAACAACATTGCCCAGGCATGGTCTAAGCCCCTCACATCGTCCCTGTGCTTTGGGGAACCGGAGGGACATCCGAGGCCCACGTCCCTGAGACCCCTTTGCAAAAAGCCGGCTTCCCACGGAGACAGTTTTCCTGAGGTGCAGACCCTATCCCAAGTGGTTGTGGCAAGGTAAAGCAAATGCCCTCCACTTCTCTGGAAGAAACCACAGTGCCCAACCATGTTCTAAGCCCTCCCATCCTCCCTGGGCTTCTGGCAGCAGGAGTGAAAAGAGAGGAGCAGAGCACTGGGACCCGTTTGACAAAACCCGGCTTCCCACGGGAAAGTCTTTCTCCACGTGCAGACATGCTCCCAGGTGCCTGGGGCAAGGGGAAGGAAATGCCATACACTGACCTGGAAGAGACCACAGGGCCCAGGCACAGTCTGAACCCTTCCCTCAACCCGGCGGTTTTGCTAGCAGGAGTTCAACCCCAACGAACACAGCCCGGAGAACCCTGGGGCAAAATCGGCTTCCGACGAACAATAGGTGCTTGCTGTGGAACACCTATCCCAAGTGGGGGTAGCCAGCTCAACAAAATGCCACACACCCAGGTGTAAGAAACAACATTGCCCAGGCATGGTCTAAGCCCCTCACCTCGTCCCTGTGCTTTGGGGAGCCGGAGGGACAGCCGAGGCCCACGGCCCTGAGACCCCTTTGCAAAAAGCCGGCTTCCCACGGAGACAGTTTTCCTGAGGTGCAGACCCTATCCCAAGTGGTTGTGGCAAGGTAAAGCAAATGCCCTCCACTTCTCTGGAAGAAACCACAGTGCCCAGCCATGTTCTAAGCCCTCCCATTCTCCCTGGGCTTCTGGCAGCAAGAGTGAAAAGAGAGGAGCAGAGCACTGGGACGCGTTTGACAAAACCTGGCTTCCCACGGGAAAGTCTTTCTCCACGTGCAGACATGCTCCCAGGTGCCTGTGGCAAGGGGAAGGAAATGCCATACACTGACCTGGAAGAGACCACAGGGCCCAGGCACAGTCTGAACCCTTCCCTCAACCCGGCGGTTTTGCTAGCAGGAGTTCAACCCCAACGAACACAGCCCGGAGACCCCTGGGGCAAAAACGGCTTCCGACGATCAATAGGTGCTTGCTGTGGAACACCTATCCCAAGTGGGATAAGCCAGCTCAACAAAATGCCACACACCCAGGTGTAAGAAACAACATTGCCCAGGCATGGTCTAAGGCCCTCACCTCGTCCCTGTGCTTTGGAGAGCCGGAGGGACAGCCGAGGCCCACGGCCCTGAGACCCCTTTGCAAAAAGCCGGCTTCCCACGGAGACAGTTTTCCTGAGGTGCAGACCCTATCCCAAGTGGTTGTGGCAAGGTAAAGCAAATGCCCTCCACTTCTCTGGAAGAAACCACAGTGCCCAGCCATGTTCTAAGCCCTCCCATCCTCCCTGGGCTTCTGGCAGCAGGAGTGAAAAGAGAGGAGCAGAGCACTGGGACCCGTTTGACAAAACCCGGCTTCCCACGGGAAAGTCTTTCTCCACGTGCAGACATGCTCCCAGGTGCCTGGGGTGAGGGGAAGGAAATGCCATACACTGACCTGGAAGAGACCACAGGGCCCAGGCACAGTCTGAACCCTTCCCTCAACCCGGCGGTTTTGCTAGCAGGAGTTCAACCCCAACGAACACAGCCCGGAGACCCCTGGGGCAAAAACGGCTTCCGACGATCAATAGGTGCTTGCTGTGGAACACCTATTCCAAGTGGGGGAAGCCAGCTCAAAAAAATGCCACACACCCAGGTGTAAGTAACAACATTGCCCAGGCTTGGTCTAAGCCCCTCACCTCGTCCCTGTGCTTTGGGGAGCCGGAGGGACAGTCGAGGCCCACGGCCCTGAGACCCCTTTGCAAAAAGCCGGCTTCCCACGGAAACAGTTTTCCTGAGGTGCAGACCCTATCCCAAGTGGTTGTGGCAAGGTAAAGCAAATGCCCTCCACTTCTCTGGAAGAAACCACAGTGCCCAGCCATGTTCTAAGCCCTCCCATCCTCCCTGGGCTTCTGGCAGCAGGAGTGAAAAGAGAGGAGCAGAGCACTGGGAACCGTTTGAAAAAACCCGGCTTCCCACGGGACAGTCTTTCTCCACGTGCAGACATGCTCCCAGGTGCCTGTGGCAAGGGGAAGGAAATGCCATACACTGACCTGGAAGAGACCACAGGGCCCAGGCACAGTCTGAACCCTTCCCTCAACCCGGCGGTTTTGCTAGCAGGAGTTCAACCCCAACGAACACAGCCCGGTGACCCCTGGGGCAAAAACGGCTTCCGACGATCAATAGGTGCTTGCTGTGGAACACCTATCCCAAGTGGGGGAAGCCAGCTCAACAAAATGCCACACACCCAGGTGTAAGAAACAACATTGCCCAGGCATGGTCTAAGCCCCTCACCTCGTCCCTGTGCTTTGGGGAGCCGGAGGGACAGCCGAGGCCCACGGCCCTGAGACCCTTTTGCAAAAAGCCGGCTTCCCTCAGAGAGTTTTCCTGAGGTGCAGACCCTATCCCAAGTGGTTGTGGCAAGGTAAAGCAAATGCCCTCCACTTCTCTGGAAGAAACCACAGTGCCCAACCATGTTCTAAGCCCTCCCATCCTCCCTGGGCTTCTGGCAGCAGGAGTGAAAAGAGAGGAGCAGAGCACTGGGACCCGTTTGACAAAACCCGGCTTCCCACGGGAAAGTCTTTCTCCACGTGCAGACATGCTCCCAGGTGCCTGTGGCAAGGGGAAGGAAATGCCATACACTGACCTGGAAGAGACCACAGGGCCCAGGCACAGTCTGAACCCTTCCCTCAACCCGGCGGTTTTGCTAGCAGGAGTTCAACCCCAAGGAACACAGCCCGGAGACCCCTGGGGCAAAAACGGCTTCCGACGATCAATAGGTGCTTGCTGTGGAACACCTATCCCAAGTGGGGGAAGCCAGCTCAACAAAATGCCACACACCCAGGTGTAAGAAACAACATTGCCCAGGCATGGTCTAAGGCCCTCACCTCGTCCCTGTGCTTTGGAGAGCCGGAGGGACAGCCGAGGCCCACGGCCCTGAGACCCCTTTGCAAAAAGCCGGCTTCCCACGGAGACAGTTTTCCTGAGGTGCAGACCCTATCCCAAGTGGTTGTGGCAAGGTAAAGCAAATGCCCTCCACTTCTCTGGAAGAAACCACAGTGCCCAACCATGTTCTAAGCCCTCCCATCCTCCCTGGGCTTCTGGCAGCAGGAGTGAAAAGAGAGGAGCAGAGCACTGGGACCCGTTTGACAAAACCAGGCTTCCCACGGGAAAGTCTTTCTCCACGTGCAGACATGCTCCCAGGTGCCTGTGGCAAGGGGAAGGAAATTCCATACACTGACCTGGAAGAGACCACAGGGCCCAGGCACAGTCTAAACCCTTCCCTCAACCCGGCGGTTTTGCTAGCAGGAGTTCAACCCCAACGAACACAGCCGGGAGACCCCTGGGGCAAAAACGGCTTCCGTCGAACAATAGGTGCTTGCTGTGGAACACCTTTCCCAAGTGGGGGTAGCCAGCTCAACAAAATGCCACACACCCAGGTGTAAGAAACAACATTGCCCAGGCATGGTCTAAGCCCCTCACCTCGTCCCTGTGTTTTGGGGAGCCTGAGGGACAGCCGAGGCACACGGCCCTAGACCCCTTTGCAAAAAGCCGGCTTCCCACGGAGACAGTTTTCCTGAGGTGCAGACCCTATCCCTAGTGGTTGTGGCAAGGTAAAGCAAATGCCCTCGAATTCTCTGGAAGAAACCACAGTGCCCAACCATGTTCTAAGCCCTCCCATCCTCCCTGGGCTTCTGGCAGCAGGAGTGAAAAGAGAGGAGCAGAGCACTGGGACCCGTTTGACAAAACCCGGCTTCCCACGGGAAAGTCTTTCTCCACGTGCAGACATGCTCCCAGGTGCCTGTGGCAAGGGGAAGGAAATGCCATACACTGACCTGGAAGAGACCACAGGGCCCAGGCACAGTCTGAACCCTTCCCTCAACCCGGCGGTTTTGCTAGCAGGAGTTCAACCCCAAGGAACACAGCCCGGAGACCCCTGGGGCAAAAACGGCTTCCGACGATCAATAGGTGCTTGCTGTGGAACACCTATCCCAAGTGGGGGAAGCCAGCTCAACAAAATGCCACACACCCAGGTGTAAGAAACAACATTGCCCAGGCATGGTCTAAGCCCCTCACCTCGTCCCTGTGCTTTGGGGAGCCGGAGGGACAGCCGAGGCCCACGGCCCTGAGACCCCTTTGCAAAAAGCCGGCTTCCCACGGAGACAGTTTTCCTGAGGTGCAGACCCTATCCCAAGTGGTTGTGGCAAGGTAAAGCAAATGCCCTCCACTTCTCTGGAAGAAACCACAGTGCCCAGCCATGTTCTAAGCCCTGCCATCCTCCCTGGGCTTCTGGCAGCAGGAGTGAAAAGAGAGGAGCAGAGCACTGGGACCCGTTTGACAAAACCAGGCTTCCCACGGGAAAGTCTTTCTCCACGTGCAGACATGCTCCCAGGTGCCTGTGGCAAGGGGAAGGAAATGCCATACACTGACCTGGAAGAGACCACAGGGCCCAGGCACAGTCGGAACCCTTCCCTCAACCCGGCGGTTTTGCTAGCAGGAGTTCAACCCCAACGATCACAGCCCGGAGACCCCTGGGGCAAAAACGGCTTCCGACGATCAATAGGTGCTTGCTGTGGAACACCTTTCCCAAGTGGGGGTAGCCAGCTCAACAAAATGCCACACACCCAGGTGTAAGAAACAACATTGCCCAGGCATGGTCTAAGCCCCTCACCTCGTCCCTGTGTTTTGGGGAGCCTGAGGGACAGCCGAGGCACACGGCCCTAGACCCCTTTGCAAAAAGCCGGCTTCCCACGGAGACAGTTTTCCTGAGGTGCAGACCCTATCCCTAGTGGTTGTGGCAAGGTAAAGCAAATGCCCTCGAATTCTCTGGAAGAAACCACAGTGCCCAACCATGTTCTAAGCCCTCCCATCCTCCCTGGGCTT
This sequence comes from Ursus arctos, assembly GCF_023065955.2. Taxonomy (NCBI): domain Eukaryota; kingdom Metazoa; phylum Chordata; class Mammalia; order Carnivora; family Ursidae; genus Ursus; species Ursus arctos. Next base: position 863,437 of record NW_026623062.1, read on the forward strand.
CTGGCAGCAGGAGTGAAAAGAGAGGAGCAGAGCACTGGGTCCCGTTTGACAAAACCCGGCTTCCCACGGGAAAGTCTTTCTCCACGTGCAGACATGCTCCCAGGTGCCTGGGGCAAGGGGAAGGAAATGCCATACACTGACCTGGAAGAGACCACAGGGCCCAGGCACAGTCTGAACCCTTCCCTCAACCCGGCGGTTTTGCTAGCAGGAGTTCAACCCCAACGAACACAGCCCGGAGACCCCTGGGGCAAAAACGGCTTCCGACGAACAATAGGTGCTTGCTGTGGAACACCTATCCCAAGTGGGGGTAGCCAGCTCAACAAAATGCCACACACCCAGGTGTAAGAAACAACATTGCCCCGGCATGGACTAAGCCCCTCACCTCGTCCCTGTGCATTGGGGAGCCGGAGGGACAGCCGAGGCACACGGCCCTGAGACCCCTTTGCAAAACGCCGGCTTCCCACGGAAACAGTTTTCCTGAGGTGCACACCCAATCCCAAGTGGTTGTGGCAAGGTAAAGCAAATGCCCTCCACTTCTCTTGAAGAAACCACAGTGCCCAGCCATGTTCTAAGCCCTCCCATCCTCCCTGGGCTTCTGGCAGCAGGAGTGAAAAGAGAGGAGCAGAGTACTGGGACCCGTTTGACAAAACCCGGCTTCCCATGGGAAAGTCTTTCTCCACGTGCAGACATGCTCCCAGGTGCCTGTGGCAAGGGGAAGGAAATGCCATACACTGACCTGGAAGAGACCACAGGGCCCAGGCACAGTCTGAACCCTTCCCTCAACCCGGCGGTTTTGCTAGGAGGAGTTCAACCCCAACGAACACAGCACGGAGAACCCTGGGGCAAAAACTGCTTCCGACGAACAATAGGTGCTTGCTGTGGAACACCTATCCCAAGTGGGGGTAGCCAGCTCAACAAAATGCCACACACCCAGGTGTAAGAAACAACATTGCCCAGGCATGGTCTAAGCCCCTCACCTCGTCCCTGTGCTTTGGGGAGCCGGAGGGACAGCCGAGGCCCACGGCCCTGAGACCCCTTTGCAAAAAGCCGGCTTCCCACGGAGACAGTTTTCCTGAGGTGCAGACCCTATCCCAAGTGGTTGTGGCAAGGTAAAGCAAATGCCCTCCACTTCTCTGGAAGAAACCACAGTGCCCTGCCATGTTCTAAGCCCTCCCATCCTCCCTGGGCTTCTGGCAGCAGGAGTGAAAAGAGAGGAGCAGAGCACTGGGAACCGTTTGACAAAACCCGGCTTCCCACGGGACAGTCTTTCTCCACGTGCAGACATGCTCCCAGGTGCCTGTGGCAAGGGGAAGGAAATGCCATACACTGACCTGGAAGAGACCACAGTGCCCAGGCACAGTCTGAACCCTTCCCTCAACCCGGCGGTTTTGCTAGCAGGAGTTCAACCCCAACGAACACAGCCCGGAGACCCCTGGGGCAAAAACGGCTTCCGACGATCAATAGGTGCTTGCTGTGGAACACCTATCCCAAGTGGGGGAAGCCAGCTCAACAAAATGCCACACACCCAGGTGTAAGAAACAACATTGCCCAGGCATGGTCTAAGCCCCTCACATCGTCCCTGTGCTTTGGGGAACCGGAGGGACATCCGAGGCCCACGTCCCTGAGACCCCTTTGCAAAAAGCCGGCTTCCCACGGAGACAGTTTTCCTGAGGTGCAGACCCTATCCCAAGTGGTTGTGGCAAGGTAAAGCAAATGCCCTCCACTTCTCTGGAAGAAACCACAGTGCCCAACCATGTTCTAAGCCCTCCCATCCTCCCTGGGCTTCTGGCAGCAGGAGTGAAAAGAGAGGAGCAGAGCACTGGGACCCGTTTGACAAAACCCGGCTTCCCACGGGAAAGTCTTTCTCCACGTGCAGACATGCTCCCAGGTGCCTGGGGCAAGGGGAAGGAAATGCCATACACTGACCTGGAAGAGACCACAGGGCCCAGGCACAGTCTGAACCCTTCCCTCAACCCGGCGGTTTTGCTAGCAGGAGTTCAACCCCAACGAACACAGCCCGGAGAACCCTGGGGCAAAAACGGCTTCCGACGAACAATAGGTGCTTGCTGTGGAACACCTATCCCAAGTGGGGGTAGCCAGCTCAACAAAATGCCACACACCCAGGTGTAAGAAACAACATTGCCCAGGCATGGTCTAAGCCCCTCACCTCGTCCCTGTGCTTTGGGGAGCCGGAGGGACAGCCGAGGCCCACGGCCCTGAGACCCCTTTGCAAAAAGCCGGCTTCCCACGGAGACAGTTTTCCTGAGGTGCAGACCCTATCCCAAGTGGTTGTGGCAAGGTAAAGCAAATGCCCTCCACTTCTCTGGAAGAAACCACAGTGCCCAGCCATGTTCTAAGCCCTCCCATTCTCCCTGGGCTTCTGGCAGCAAGAGTGAAAAGAGAGGAGCAGAGCACTGGGACGCGTTTGACAAAACCTGGCTTCCCACGGGAAAGTCTTTCTCCACGTGCAGACATGCTCCCAGGTGCCTGTGGCAAGGGGAAGGAAATGCCATACACTGACCTGGAAGAGACCACAGGGCCCAGGCACAGTCTGAACCCTTCCCTCAACCCGGCGGTTTTGCTAGCAGGAGTTCAACCCCAATGAACACAGCCCGGAGACCCCTGGGGCAAAAACGGCTTCCGACGATCAATAGGTGCTTGCTGTGGAACACCTATCCCAAGTGGGATAAGCCAGCTCAACAAAATGCCACACACCCAGGTGTAAGAAACAACATTGCCCAGGCATGGTCTAAGGCCCTCACCTCGTCCCTGTGCTTTGGAGAGCCGGAGGGACAGCCGAGGCCCACGGCCCTGAGACCCCTTTGCAAAAAGCCGGCTTCCCACGGAGACAGTTTTCCTGAGGTGCAGACCCTATCCCAAGTGGTTGTGGCAAGGTAAAGCAAATGCCCTCCACTTCTCTGGAAGAAACCACAGTGCCCAACCATGTTCTAAGCCCTCCCATCCTCCCTGGGCTTCTGGCAGCAGGAGTGAAAAGAGAGGAGCAGAGCACTGGGACCCGTTTGACAAAACCCGGCTTCCCACGGGAAAGTCTTTCTCCACGTGCAGACATGCTCCCAGGTGCCTGTGGCAAGGGGAAGGAAATGCCATACACTGACCTTGAAGAGACCACAGGGCCCAGGCACAGTCTGAACCCTTCCCTCAACCCGGCGGTTTTGCTAGCAGGAGTTCAACCCCAACGAACACAGCCCGGAGACCCCTGGGGCAAAAACGGCTTCCGACGAACAATAGGTGCTTGCTGTGGAACACCTATCCCAAGTGGGGGTAGCCAGCTCAACAAAATGCCACACACGCAGGTGTAAGAAACAACATTGCCCCGGCATGGTCTGAGCCCCTCACCTCATCCGTGTGCTTTGGGGAGCCGGAGGGACAGCCGAGGCCCACGGCCCTGAGACCACTTTGCAATACGCCGGCTTCCCACGGAGACAGTTTTCCTGAGGTGCACACCAAATCCCAAGTGGTTGTGGCAAGGTAAAGCAAATGCCCTCCACTTCTCTGGAAGAAACCACAGTGCCCAGCCATGTTCTAAGCCCTCCCATCCTCCCTGGGCTTCTGGCAGCAGGAGTGAAAAGAGAGGAGCAGAGCACTGGGACCCGTTTGACAAAACCCGGCTTCCCACGGGAAAGTCTTTCTCCACGTGCAGACATGCTCCCAGGTGCCTGGGGCAAGGGGAAGGAAATGCCATACACTGACCTGGAAGAGACCACAGGGCCCAGGCACAGTCTGAACCCTTCCCTCATCCCGGCGGTTTTGCTAGCAGGAGTTCAACCCCCACGAACACAGCCCGGAGACCCCTGGGGCAAAAACGGCTTCCGACGATCAATAGGTGCTTGCTGTGGAACACCTATCCCAAGTGGGGGTAGCCAGCTCAACAAAATGCCACACACCCAGGTGTAAGAAACAACATTGCCCAGGTATGGTCTAAGCCCCTCACCTCGTCCCTGTGCTTTGGGGAGCCGGAGGGACAGCCGAGACCCACGGCCCTGAGACCCCTTTGCAAAAAGCCGGCTTCCCACGGAGACAGTTTTCCTGAGGTGCAGACCCTATCCCAAGTGGTTGTGGCAAGGTAAAGCAAATGCCCTCCACTTCTCTGGAAGAAACCACAGTGCCCAGCCATGTTCTAAGCCCTCCCATCCTCCCTGGGCTTCTGGCAGCAGGAGTGAAAAGAGAGGAGCAGAGCACTGGGAACCGTATGACAAAACCCGGCTTCCCACGGGACAGTCTTTCTCCACGTGCAGACATGCTCCCAGGTGCCTGTGGCAAGGGGAAGGAAATGCCATACACTGACCTGGAAGAGACCACAGGGCCCAGGCACAGTCTGAACCCTTCCCTCAACCCGGCGGTTTTGCTAGCAGGAGTTCAACACCAACGAACACAGCCCGGAGACCCCTGGGGCAAAAACGGCTTCCGACGAACAATAGGTGCTTGCTGTGGAACTCCTATCCCAAGTGGGGGTAGCCAGCTCAACAAAATGCCACACACCCAGGTGTAAGAAACAACATTGCCCAGGCATGGTCTAAGCCCCTCACCTCGTCCCTGTGTTTTGGGGAGCCTGAGGGACAGCCGAGGCACACGGCCCTGAGACCCCTTTGCAAAAAGCCGGCTTCCCACGGAGACAGTTTTCCTGAGGTGCAGACCCTATCCCAAGTGGTTGTGGCAAGGTAAAGCAAATGCCCTCCACTTCTCTGGAAGAAACCACAGTGCCCAACCATGTTCTAAGCCCTCCCATCCTCCCTGGGCTTCTGGCAGCAGGAGTGAAAAGAGAGGAGCAGAGCACTGGGACCCGTTTGACAAAACCCGGCTTCCCACGGGAAAGTCTTTCTCCACGTGCAGACATGCTCCCAGGTGCCTGTGGCAAGGGGAAGGAAATGCCATACACTGACCTTGAAGAGACCACAGGGCCCAGGCACAGTCTGAACCCTTCCCTCAACCCGGCGGTTTTGCTAGCAGGAGTTCAACCCCAACGAACACAGCCCGGAGACCCCTGGGGCAAAAACGGCTTCCGACGAACAATAGGTGCTTGCTGTGGAACACCTATCCCAAGTGGGGGTAGCCAGCTCAACAAAATGCCACACACGCAGGTGTAAGAAACAACATTGCCCCGGCATGGTCTGAGCCCCTCACCTCATCCCTGTGCTTTGGGGAGCCGGAGGGACAGCCGAGGCCCACGGCCCTGAGACCACTTTGCAATACGCCGGCTTCCCACGGAGACAGTTTTCCTGAGGTGCACACCAAATCCCAAGTGGTTGTGGCAAGGTAAAGCAAATGCCCTCCACTTCTCTGGAAGAAACCACAGTGCCCAGCCATGTTCTAAGCCCTCCCATCCTCCCTGGGCTTCTGGCAGCAGGAGTGAAAAGAGAGGAGCAGAGCACTGGGACCCGTTTGACAAAACCCGGCTTCCCACGGGAAAGTCTTTCTCCACGTGCAGACATGCTCCCAGGTGCCTGGGGCAAGGGGAAGGAAATGCCATACACTGACCTGGAAGAGACCACAGGGCCCAGGCACAGTCTGAACCCTTCCCTCATCCCGGCGGTTTTGCTAGCAGGAGTTCAACCCCCACGAACACAGCCCGGAGACCCCTGGGGCAAAAACGGCTTCCGACGATCAATAGGTGCTTGCTGTGGAACACCTATCCCAAGTGGGGGTAGCCAGCTCAACAAAATGCCACACACCCAGGTGTAAGAAACTACATTGCCCAGGTATGGTCTAAGCCCCTCACCTCGTCCCTGTGCTTTGGGGAGCCGGAGGGACAGCCGAGACCCACGGCCCTGAGACCCCTTTGCAAAAAGCCGGCTTCCCACGGAGACAGTTTTCCTGAGGTGCAGACCCTATCCCAAGTGGTTGTGGCAAGGTAAAGCAAATGCCCTCCACTTCTATGGAAGAAACCACAGTGCCCAGCCATGTTCTAAGCCCTCCCATCCTCCCTGGGCTTCTGGCAGCAGGAGTGAAAAGAGAGGAGCAGAGCACTGGGAACCGTATGACAAAACCCGGCTTCCCACGGGACAGTCTTTCTCCACGTGCAGACATGCTCCCAGGTGCCTGTGGCAAGGGGAAGGAAATGCCATACACTGACCTGGAAGAGACCACAGGGCCCAGGCACAGTCTGAACCCTTCCCTCAACCCGGCGGTTTTGCTAGCAGGAGTTCAACACCAACGAACACAGCCCGGAGACCCCTGGGGCAAAAACGGCTTCCGACGAACAATAGGTGCTTGCTGTGGAACTCCTATCCCAAGTGGGGGTAGCCAGCTCAACAAAATGCCACACACCCAGGTGTAAGAAACAACATTGCCCAGGCATGGTCTAAGCCCCTCACCTCGTCCCTGTGTTTTGGGGAGCCTGAGGGACAGCCGAGGCACACGGCCCTGAGACCCCTTTGCAAAAAGCCGGCTTCCCACGGAGACAGTTTTCCTGAGGTGCAGACCCTATCCCAAGTGGTTGTGGCAAGGTAAAGCAAATGCCCTCCACTTCTCTGGAAGAAACCACAGTGCCCAACCATGTTCTAAGCCCTCCCATCCTCCCTGGGCTTCTGGCAGCAGGAGTGAAAAGAGAGGAGCAGAGCACTGGGACCCGTTTGACAAAACCCGGCTTCCCACGGGAAAGTCTTTCTCCACGTGCAGACATGCTCCCAGGTGCCTGTGGCAAGGGGAAGGAAATGCCATACACTGACCTTGAAGAGACCACAGGGCCCAGGCACAGTCTGAACCCTTCCCTCAACCCGGCGGTTTTGCTAGCAGGAGTTCAACCCCAACGAACACAGCCCGGAGACCCCTGGGGCAAAAACGGCTTCCGACGAACAATAGGTGCTTGCTGTGGAACACCTATCCCAAGTGGGGGTAGCCAGCTCAACAAAATGCCACACACGCAGGTGTAAGAAACAACATTGCCCCGGCATGGTCTGAGCCCCTCACCTCATCCCTGTGCTTTGGGGAGCCGGAGGGACAGCCGAGGCCCACGGCCCTGAGACCACTTTGCAATACGCCGGCTTCCCACGGAGACAGTTTTCCTGAGGTGCACACCAAATCCCAAGTGGTTGTGGCAAGGTAAAGCAAATGCCCTCCACTTCTCTGGAAGAAACCACAGTGCCCAGCCATGTTCTAAGCCCTCCCATCCTCCCTGGGCTTCTGGCAGCAGGAGTGAAAAGAGAGGAGCAGAGCACTGGGACCCGTTTGACAAAACCCGGCTTCCCACGGGAAAGTCTTTCTCCACGTGCAGACATGCTCCCAGGTGCCTGGGGCAAGGGGAAGGAAATGCCATACACTGACCTGGAAGAGACCACAGGGCCCAGGCACAGTCTGAACCCTTCCCTCATCCCGGCGGTTTTGCTAGCAGGAGTTCAACCCCCACGAACACAGCCCGGAGACCCCTGGGGCAAAAACGGCTTCCGACGATCAATAGGTGCTTGCTGTGGAACACCTATCCCAAGTGGGGGTAGCCAGCTCAACAAAATGCCACACACCCAGGTGTAAGAAACTACATTGCCCAGGTATGGTCTAAGCCCCTCACCTCGTCCCTGTGCTTTGGGGAGCCGGAGGGACAGCCGAGACCCACGGCCCTGAGACCCCTTTGCAAAAAGCCGGCTTCCCACGGAGACAGTTTTCCTGAGGTGCAGACCCTATCCCAAGTGGTTGTGGCAAGGTAAAGCAAATGCCCTCCACTTCTATGGAAGAAACCACAGTGCCCAGCCATGTTCTAAGCCCTCCCATCCTCCCTGGGCTTCTGGCAGCAGGAGTGAAAAGAGAGGAGCAGAGCACTGGGAACCGTATGACAAAACCCGGCTTCCCACGGGACAGTCTTTCTCCACGTGCAGACATGCTCCCAGGTGCCTGTGGCAAGGGGAAGGAAATGCCATACACTGACCTGGAAGAGACCACAGGGCCCAGGCACAGTCTGAACCCTTCCCTCAACCCGGCGGTTTTGCTAGCAGGAGTTCAACACCAACGAACACAGCCCGGAGACCCCTGGGGCAAAAACGGCTTCCGACGAACAATAGGTGCTTGCTGTGGAACTCCTATCCCAAGTGGGGGTAGCCAGCTCAACAAAATGCCACACACCCAGGTGTAAGAAACAACATTGCCCAGGCATGGTCTAAGCCCCTCACCTCGTCCCTGTGTTTTGGGGAGCCTGAGGGACAGCCGAGGCACACGGCCCTGAGACCCCTTTGCAAAAAGCCGGCTTCCCACGGAGACAGTTTTCCTGAGGTGCAGACCCTATCCCAAGTGGTTGTGGCAAGGTAAAGCAAATGCCCTCGAATTCTCTGGAAGAAACCACAGTGCCCAACCATGTTCTAAGCACTCCCATCCTCCCTGGGCTTCTGGCAGCAGGAGTGAAAAGCGAGGAGCAGAGCACTGCGTCCCGTTTGACAAAACCCGGCTTCCCACGGGAAAGTCTTTCTCCACGTGCAGACATGCTCCCAGGTGCCTGTGGCAAGGGGAAGGAAATGCCATACACTGACCTGGAAGAAACCACAGGGCCCAGGCACAGTCTGAACCCTTCCCTCAACCCGGCGGTTTTGCTAGCAGGAGTTCAACCCCAACGAACACAGCCCGGAGACCCCTGGGGCAAAAACGGCTTCCGACGAACAATAGGTGCTTGCTGTGGAACACCTATCCCAAGTGGGGGTAGCCAGCTCAACAAAATGCCACACACCCAGGTGTAAGAAACAACATTGCCCCGGCATGGACTAAGCCCCTCACCTCGTCCCTGTGCATTGGGGAGCCGGAGGGACAGCCGAGGCACACGGCCGTGAGACCCCTTTGCAAAACGCCGGCTTCCCACGGAAACAGTTTTCCTGGGGTGCACACCCAATCCCAAGTGGTTGTGGCAAGGTAAAGCAAATGCCCTCCACTTCTCTGGAAGAAACCACAGTGCCCAGCCATGTTCTAAGCCCTCCCATCCTCCCTGGGCTTCTGGCAGCAGGAGTGAAAAGAGAGGAGCAGAGCACTGGGACCCGTTTGACAAAACCCGGCTTCCCACGGGAAAGTCTTTCTCCACGTGCAGACATGCTCCCAGGTGCCTGGGGCAAGGGGAAGGAAATGCCATACACTGACCTGGAAGAGACCACAGGGCCCAGGCACAGTCTGAACCCTTCCCTCAACCCGGCGGTTTTGCTAGCAGGAGTTCAACCCCAACGAACACAGCCCGGAGAACCCTGGGGCAAAAACGGCTTCCGACGAACAATAGGTGCTTGCTGTGGAACACCTATCCCAAGTGGGGGTAGCCAGCTCAACAAAATGCCACACACCCAGGTGTAAGAAACAACATTGCCCAGGCATGGTCTAAGCCCCTCACCTCGTCCCTGTGCTTTGGGGAGCCGGAGGGACAGCCGAGGCCCACGGCCCTGAGACCCCTTTGCAAAAAGCCGGCTTCCCACGGAGACAGTTTTCCTGAGGTGCAGACCCTATCCCAAGTGGTTGTGGCAAGGTAAAGCAAATGCCCTCCACTTCTCTGGAAGAAACCACAGTGCCCAACCATGTTCTAAGCCCTCCCATCCTCCCTGGGCTTCTGGCAGCAGGAGTGAAAAGAGAGGAGCAGAGCACTGGGACCCGTTTGACAAAACCCGGCTTCCCACGGGAAAGTCTTTCTCCACGTGCAGACATGCTCCCAGGTGCCTGTGGCAAGGGGAAGGAAATGCCATACACTGACCTGGAAGAGACCACAGGGCCCAGGCACAGTCTGAACCCTTCCCTCAACCCGGCGGTTTTGCTAGCAGGAGTTCAACCCCAAGGAACACAGCCCGGAGACCCCTGGGGCAAAAACGGCTTCCGACGATCAATAGGTGCTTGCTGTGGAACACCTATCCCAAGTGGGGGAAGCCAGCTCAACAAAATGCCACACACCCAGGTGTAAGAAACAACATTGCCCAGGCATGGTCTAAGGCCCTCACCTCGTCCCTGTGCTTTGGAGAGCCGGAGGGACAGCCGAGGCCCACGGCCCTGAGACCCCTTTGCAAAAAGCCGGCTTCCCACGGAGACAGTTTTCCTGAGGTGCAGACCCTATCCCAAGTGGTTGTGGCAAGGTAAAGCAAATGCCCTCCACTTCTCTGGAAGAAACCACAGTGCCCAACCATGTTCTAAGCCCTCCCATCCTCCCTGGGCTTCTGGCAGCAGGAGTGAAAAGAGAGGAGCAGAGCACTGGGACCCGTTTGACAAAACCAGGCTTCCCACGGGAAAGTCTTTCTCCACGTGCAGACATGCTCCCAGGTGCCTGTGGCAAGGGGAAGGAAATTCCATACACTGACCTGGAAGAGACCACAGGGCCCAGGCACAGTCTAAACCCTTCCCTCAACCCGGCGGTTTTGCTAGCAGGAGTTCAACCCCAACGAACACAGCCGGGAGACCCCTGGGGCAAAAACGGCTTCCGTCGAACAATAGGTGCTTGCTGTGGAACACCTTTCCCAAGTGGGGGTAGCCAGCTCAACAAAATGCCACACACCCAGGTGTAAGAAACAACATTGCCCAGGCATGGTCTAAGCCCCTCACCTCGTCCCTGTGCTTTGGGGAGCCGGAGGGACAGCCGAGGCCCACGGCCCTGAGACCCCTTTGCAAAAAGCCGGCTTCCCACGGAGACAGTTTTCCTGAGGTGCAGACCCTATCCCAAGTGGTTGTGGCAAGGTAAAGCAAATGCCCTCCACTTCTCTGGAAGAAACCACAGTGCCCTGCCATGTTCTAAGCCCTCCCATCCTCCCTGGGCTTCTGGCAGCAGGAGTGAAAAGAGAGGAGCAGAGCACTGGGAACCGTTTGACAAAACCCGGCTTCCCACGGGACAGTCTTTCTCCACGTGCAGACATGCTCCCAGGTGCCTGTGGCAAGGGGAAGGAAATGCCATACACTGACCTGGAAGACACCACAGTGCCCAGGCACAGTCTGAACCCTTCCCTCAACCCGGCGGTTTTGCTAGCAGGAGTTCAACCCCAACGAACACAGCCCGGAGACCCCTGGGGCAAAAACGGCTTCCGACGATCAATAGGTGCTTGCTGTGGAACACCTATCCCAAGTGGGGGAAGCCAGCTCAACAAAATGCCACACACCCAGGTGTAAGAAACAACATTGCCCAGGCATGGTCTAAGCCCCTCACCTCGTCCCTGTGCTTTGGGGAGCCGGAGGGACAGCCGAGGCCCACGACCCTGAGACCCCTTTGCAAAAAGCCGGCTTCCCTCAGAGACAGTTTTCCTGAGGTGCAGACCCTATCCCAAGTGGTAGTGGCGAGGTAAAGCAAATACCCTCCACTTCTCTTGAAGAAACCACAGTGCCCAGCCATGTTCTAAGCAATCCCATCCTCCCTGGGCTTCTGGCAGCAGGAGTGAAAAGAGAGGAGCAGAGCACTGGGACCCGTTTGACAAAACCCGGCTTCCCACGGGAAAGTCTTTCTCCACGTGCAGACATGCTCCCAGGTGCCTGTGGCAAGGGGAAGGAAATGCCATACACTGACCTGGAAGAGACCACAGGGCCCAGGCACAGTCTGAACCCTTCCCTCAACCCGGCGGTTTTGCTAGCAGGAGTTCAACCCCAACGAACACAGCCCGGAGACCCCTGAGGCAAAAACGGCTTCCGACGAACAATAGGTGCTTGCTGTGGAACACCTATCCCAAGTGGGGGTAGCCAGCTCAACAAAATGCCACACACCCAGGTGTAAGAAACAACATTGCCCCGGCATGGACTAAGCCCCTCACCTCGTCCCTGTGCATTGGGGAGCCGGAGGGACAGCCGAGGCACACGGCCCTGAGACCCCTTTGCAAAACGCCGGCTTCCCACGGAAACAGTTTTCCTGAGGTGCACACCCAATCCCAAGTGGTTGTGGCAAGGTAAAGCAAATGCCCTCCACTTCTCTGGAAGAAACCACAGTGCCCAGCCATGTTCTAAGCCGTCCCATCCTCCCTGGGCTTCTGGCAGCAGGAGTGAAAAGAGAGGAGCAGAGCACTGGGACCCGTTTGACAAAACCCGGCTTCCCACGGGAAAGTCTTTCTCCACGTGCAGACATGCTCCCAGGTGCCTGGGGCAAGGGGAAGGAAATGCCATACACTGACCTGGAAGAGACCACAGGGCCCAGGCACAGTCTGAACCCTTCCCTCATCCCGGCGGTTTTACTAGCAGGAGTTCAACCCCCACGAACACAGCCCGGAGACCCCTGGGGCAAAAACGGCTTCCGACGATCAATAGGTGCTTGCTGTGGAACACCTATCCCAAGTGGGGTTAGCCAGCTCAAAAAAATGCCACACACCCAGGTGTAAGAAACAACATTGCCCAGGCATGGTCTAAGCCCCTCACATCGTCCCTGTGCTTTGGGGAGCCGGAGGGACAGTCGAGGCCCACGGCCCTGAGACCCCTTTGCAAAAAGCCGGCTTCCCACGGAAACAGTTTTCCTGAGGTGCAGACCCTATCCCAAGTGGTTGTGGCAAGGTAAAGCAAATGCCCTCCACTTCTCTGGAAGAAACCACAGTGCCCAGCCATGTTCTAAGCCCTCCCATCCTCCCTGGGCTTCTGGCAGCAGGAGTGAAAAGAGAGGAGCAGAGCACTGGGAACCGTTTGAAAAAACCCGGCTTCCCACGGGACAGTCTTTCTCCACGTGCAGACATGCTCCCAGGTGCCTGTGGCAAGGGGAAGGAAATGCCATACACTGACCTGGAAGAGACCACAGGGCCCAGGCACAGTCTGAACCCTTCCCTCAACCCGGCGGTTTTGCTAGCAGGAGTTCAACCCCAACGAACACAGCCCGGTGACCCCTGGGGCAAAAACGGCTTCCGACGATCAATAGGTGCTTGCTGTGGAACACCTATCCCAAGTGGGGGAAGCCAGCTCAACAAAATGCCACACACCCAGGTGTAAGAAACAACATTGCCCAGCCATGGTCTAAGCCCCTCACCTCGTCCCTGTGCTTTGGGGAGCCGGAGGGACAGCCGAGGCCCACGGCCCTGAGACCCTTTTGCAAAAAGCCGGCTTCCCTCAGAGAGTTTTCCTGAGGTGCAGACCCTATCCCAAGTGGTTGTGGCAAGGTAAAGCAAATGCCCTCCACTTCTCTGGAAGAAACCACAGTGCCCAACCATGTTCTAAGCCCTCCCATCCTCCCTGGGCTTCTGGCAGCAGGAGTGAAAAGAGAGGAGCAGAGCACTGGGACCCGTTTGACAAAACCCGGCTTCCCACGGGAAAGTCTTTCTCCACGTGCAGACATGCTCCCAGGTGCCTGTGGCAAGGGGAAGGAAATGCCATACACTGACCTGGAAGAGACCACAGGGCCCAGGCACAGTCTGAACCCTTCCCTCAACCCGGCGGTTTTGCTAGCAGGAGTTCAACCCCAAGGAACACAGCCCGGAGACCCCTGGGGCAAAAACGGCTTCCGACGATCAATAGGTGCTTGCTGTGGAACACCTATCCCAAGTGGGGGAAGCCAGCTCAACAAAATGCCACACACCCAGGTGTAAGAAACAACATTGCCCAGGCATGGTCTAAGGCCCTCACCTCGTCCCTGTGCTTTGGAGAGCCGGAGGGACAGCCGAGGCCCACGGCCCTGAGACCCCTTTGCAAAAAGCCGGCTTCCCACGGAGACAGTTTTCCTGAGGTGCAGACCCTATCCCAAGTGGTTGTGGCAAGGTAAAGCAAATGCCCTCCACTTCTCTGGAAGAAACCACAGTGCCCAACCATGTTCTAAGCCCTCCCATCCTCCCTGGGCTTCTGGCAGCAGGAGTGAAAAGAGAGGAGCAGAGCACTGGGACCCGTTTGACAAAACCCGGCTTCCCACGGGAAAGTCTTTCTCCACGTGCAGACATGCTCCCAGGTGCCTGTGGCAAGGGGAAGGAAATGCCATACACTGACCTGGAAGAGACCACAGGGCCCAGGCACAGTCTGAACCCTTCCCTCAACCCGGCGGTTTTGCTAGCAGGAGTTCAACCCCAAGGAACACAGCCCGGAGACCCCTGGGGCAAAAACGGCTTCCGACGATCAATAGGTGCTTGCTGTGGAACACCTATCCCAAGTGGGGGAAGCCAGCTCAACAAAATGCCACACACCCAGGTGTAAGAAACAACATTGCCCAGGCATGGTCTAAGCCCCTCACCTCGTCCCTGTGCTTTGGGGAGCCGGAGGGACAGCCGAGGCCCACGGCCCTGAGACCCCTTTGCAAAAAGCCGGCTTCCCACGGAGACAGTTTTCCTGAGGTGCAGACCCTATCCCAAGTGGTTGTGGCAAGGTAAAGCAAATGCCCTCCACTTCTCTGGAAGAAACCACAGTGCCCAGCCATGTTCTAAGCCCTGCCATCCTCCCTGGGCTTCTGGCAGCAGGAGTGAAAAGAGAGGAGCAGAGCACTGGGACCCGTTTGACAAAACCAGGCTTCCCACGGGAAAGTCTTTCTCCACGTGCAGAAATGCTCCCAGGTGCCTGTGGCAAGGGGAAGGAAATGCCATACACTGACCTGGAAGAGACCACAGGGCCCAGGCACAGTCGGAACCCTTCCCTCAACCCGGCGGTTTTGCTAGCAGGAGTTCAACCCCAACGATCACAGCCCGGAGACCCCTGGGGCAAAAACGGCTTCCGACGATCAATAGGTGCTTGCTGTGGAACACCTTTCCCAAGTGGGGGTAGCCAGCTCAACAAAATGCCACACACCCAGGTGTAAGAAACAACATTGCCCAGGCATGGTCTAAGCCCCTCACCTCGTCCCTGTGTTTTGGGGAGCCTGAGGGACAGCCGAGGCACACGGCCCTAGACCCCTTTGCAAAAAGCCGGCTTCCCACGGAGACAGTTTTCCTGAGGTGCAGACCCTATCCCTAGTGGTTGTGGCAAGGTAAAGCAAATGCCCTCGAATTCTCTGGAAGAAACCACAGTGCCCAACCATGTTCTAAGCCCTCCCATCCTCCCTGGGCTTCTGGCAGCAGGAGTGAAAAGAGAGGAGCAGAGCACTGGGACCCGTTTGACAAAACCCGGCTTCCCACGGGAAAGTCTTTCTCCACGTGCAGACATGCTCCCAGGTGCCTGTGGCAAGGGGAAGGAAATGCCATACACTGACCTGGAAGAGACCACAGGGCCCAGGCACAGTCTAAACCCTTCCCTCAACCCGGCGGTTTTGCTAGCAGGAGTTCAACCCCAACGAACACAGCCCGGAGACCCCTGAGGCAAAAACGGCTTCCGACGAACAATAGGTGCTTGCTGTGGAACTCCTATCCCAAGTGGGGGTAGCCAGCTCAACAAAAAGTCACAAACCCAGGTGTAAGAAACAACATTGCCCAGGCATGGTCTAAGCCCCTCACCTCGTCCCTGTGCTTTGGGGAGCCTGAGGGACAGCCGAGGCACACGGCCCTGAGACCCCTTTGCAAAAAGCCGGCTTCCCACGGAGACAGTTTTCCTGAGGTGCAGACCCTATCCCAAGTGGTTGTGGCAAGGTAAAGCAAATGCCCTCGAATTATCTGGAAGAAACCACAGTGCCCAACCATGTTCTAAGCACTCCCATCCTCCCTGGGCTTCTGGCAGCAGGAGTGAAAAGAGAGGAGCAGAGCACTGGGTCCCGTTTGACAAAACCCGGCTTCCCACGGGAAAGTCTTTCTCCACGTGCAGACATGCTCCCAGGTGCCTGGGGCAAGGGGAAGGAAATGCCATACACTGACCTGGAAGAGACCACAGGGCCCAGGCACAGTCTGAACCCTTCCCTCAACCCGGCGGTTTTGCTAGCAGGAGTTCAACCCCAACGAACACAGCCCGGAGAACCCTGGGGCAAAAACGGCTTCCGACGAACAATAGGTGCTTGCTGTGGAACACCTATCCCAAGTGGGGGTAGCCAGCTCAACAAAATGCCACACACCCAGGTGTAAGAAACAACATTGCCCAGGCATGGTCTAAGCCCCTCACCTCGTCCCTGTGCTTTGGGGAGCCGGAGGGACAGCCGAGGCCCACGGCCCTGAGACCCCTTTGCAAAAAGCCGGCTTCCCACGGAGACAGTTTTCCTGAGGTGCAGACCCTATCCCAAGTGGTTGTGGCAAGGTAAAGCAAATGCCCTCCACTTCTCTGGAAGAAACCACAGTGCCCAGCCATGTTCTAAGCCCTCCCATTCTCCCTGGGCTTCTGGCAGCAAGAGTGAAAAGAGAGGAGCAGAGCACTGGGACGCGTTTGACAAAACCTGGCTTCCCACGGGAAAGTCTTTCTCCACGTGCAGACATGCTCCCAGGTGCCTGTGGCAAGGGGAAGGAAATGCCATACACTGACCTGGAAGAGACCACAGGGCCCAGGCACAGTCTGAACCCTTCCCTCATCCCGGCGGTTTTGCTAGCAGGAGTTCAACCCCCACGAACACAGCCCGGAGACCCCTGGGGCAAAAACGGCTTCCGACGATCAATAGGTGCTTGCTGTGGAACACCTATCCCAAGTGGGGGTAGCCAGCTCAGCAAAATGCCACACACCCAGGTGTAAGAAACAACATTGCCCAGGCATGGTCTAAGCCCCTCACATCGTCCCTGTGCTTTGGGGAACCGGAGGGACATCCGAGGCCCACGTCCCTGAGACCCCTTTGCAAAAAGCCGGCTTCCCACAAAGACAGTTTTCCTGAGGTGCAGACCCTATCCCAAGTGGTTGTGGCAAGGTAAAGCAAATGCCCTCCACTTCTCTGGAAGAAACCACAGTGCCCAACCATGTTCTAAGCCCTCCCATCCTCCCTGGGCTTCTGGCAGCAGGAGTGAAAAGAGAGGAGCAGAGCACTGGGACCCGTTTGACAAAACCCGGCTTCCCACGGGAAAGTCTTTCTCCACGTGCAGACATGCTCCCAGGTGCCTGGGGCAAGGGGAAGGAAATGCCATACACTGACCTGGAAGAGACCACAAGGCCCAGGCACAGTCTGAACCCTTCCCTCAACCCGGCGGTTTTGCTAGCAGGAGTTCAACCCCAACGAACACAGCCCGGAGACCCCTGAGGCAAAAACGGCTTCCGACGAACAATAGGTGCTTGCTGTGCAACTCCTATCCCAAGTGGGGGTAGCCAGCTCAACAAAAAGCCACAAACCCAGGTGTAAGAAACAACATTGCCCAGGCATGGTCTAAGCCCCTCACCTCGTCCCTGTGCTTTGGGGAGCCTGAGGGACAGCCGAGGCACACGGCCCTGAGACCCCTTTGCAAAAAGCCGGCTTCCCACGGAGACAGTTTTCCTGAGGTGCAGACCCTATCCCAAGTGGTTGTGGCAAGGTAAAGCAAATGCCCTCGAATTCTCTGGAAGAAACCACAGTGCCCAACCATGTTCTAAGCACTCCCATCCTCCCTGGGCTTCTGGCAGCAGGAGTGAAAAGAGAGGAGCAGAGCACTGGGTCCCGTTTGACAAAACCCGGCTTCCCACGGGAAAGTCTTTCTCCACGTGCAGACATGCTCCCAGGTGCCTGGGGCAAGGGGAAGGAAATGCCATACACTGACCTGGAAGAGACCACAGGGCCCAGGCACAGTCTGAACCCTTCCCTCAACCCGGCGGTTTTGCTAGCAGGAGTTCAACCCCAACGAACACAGCCCGGAGACCCCTGGGGCAAAAACGGCTTCCGACGAACAATAGGTGCTTGCTGTGGAACACCTATCCCAAGTGGGGGTAGCCAGCTCAACAAAATGCCACACACCCAGGTGTAAGAAACAACATTGCCCCGGCATGGACTAAGCCCCTCACCTCGTCCCTGTGCATTGGGGAGCCGGAGGGACAGCCGAGGCACACGGCCCTGAGACCCCTTTGCAAAACGCCGGCTTCCCACGGAAACAGTTTTCCTGGGGTGCACACCCAATCCCAAGTGGTTGTGGCAAGGTAAAGCAAATGCCCTCCACTTCTCTGGAAGAAACCACAGTGCCCAGCCATGTTCTAAGCCCTCCCATCCTCCCTGGGCTTCTGGCAGCAGGAGTGAAAAGAGAGGAGCAGAGCACTGGGACCCGTTTGACAAAACCCGGCTTCCCACGGGAAAGTCTTTCTCCACGTGCAGACATGCTCCCAGGTGCCTGGGGCAAGGGGAAGGAAATGCCATACACTGACCTGGAAGAGACCACAGGGCCCAGGCACAGTCTGAACCCTTCCCTCATCCCGGCGGTTTTGCTAGCAGGAGTTCAACCCCCACGAACACAGCCCGGAGACCCCTGGGGCAAAAACGGCTTCCGACGATCAATAGGTGCTTGCTGTGGAACACCTATCCCAAGTGGGGGTAGCCAGCTCAACAAAATGCCACACACCCAGGTGTAAGAAACAACATTGCCCAGGTATGGTCTAAGCCCCTCACCTCGTCCCTGTTCTTTGGGGAGCCGGAGGGACAGCCGAGGCCCACGGCCCTGAGACCCCTTTGCAAAAAGCCGGCTTCCCACGGAGACAGTTTTCCTGAGGTGCAGACCCTATCCCAAGTGGTTGTGGCAAGGTAAAGCAAATGCCCTCCACTTCTCTGGAAGAAACCACAGTGCCCAGCCATGTTCTAAGCCCTCCCATCCTCCCTGGGCTTCTGGCAGCAGGAGTGAAAAGAGAGGAGCAGAGCACTGGGAACCGTATGACAAAACCCGGCTTCCCACGGGACAGTCTTTCTCCACGTGCAGACATGCTCCCAGGTGCCTGTGGCAAGGGGAAGGAAATGCCATACACTGACCTGGAAGAGACCACAGGGCCCAGGCACAGTCTGAACCCTTCCCTCAACCCGGCGGTTTTGCTAGCAGGAGTTCAACCCCAACGAACACAGCCCGGAGACCCCTGGGGCAAAAACGGCTTCCGACGATCAATAGGTGCTTGCTGTGGAACACCTATCCCAAGTGGGGGAAGCCAGCTCAACAAAATGCCACACACCCAGGTGTAAGAAACAACATTGCCCAGGCATGGTCTAAGCCCCTCACCTCGTCCCTGTGCTTTGGGGAGCCGGAGGGACAGCCGAGGCCCACGACCCTGAGCCCCCTTTGCAAAAAGCCGGCTTCCCTCAGAGACAGTTTTCCTGAGGTGCAGACCCTATCCCAAGTGGTAGTGGCAAGGTAAAGCAAATGCCCTCCACTTCTCTGGAAGAAACCACAGTGCCCAGCCATGTTCTAAGCCCTCCCATCCTCCCTGGGCTTCTGGCAGCAGGAGTGAAAAGAGAGGAGCAGAGCACTGGGACCCGTTTGACAAAACCCGGCTTCCCACGGGAAAGTCTTTCTCCACGTGCAGACATGCTCCCAGGTGCCTGGGGCAAGGGGAAGGAAATGCCATACACTGACCTGGAAGAGACCACAGGGCCCAGGTACAGTCTGAACCCTTCCCTCAACCCGGCGGTATTGCTAGCAGGAGTTCAACCCCAACGAACACAGCCCGGAGACCCCTGAGGCAAAAACGGCTTCCGACGAACAATAGGTGCTTGCTGTGGAACACCTATCCCAAGTGGGGGTAGCCAGCTCAACAAAATGCCACACACCCAGGTGTAAGAAACAACATTGCCCAGGCATGGTCTAAGCCCCTCACCTCGTCCCTGTGCTTTGGGGAGCCTGAGGGACAGCCGAGGCACACGGCCCTAGACCCCTTTGCAAAAAGCCGGCTTCCCACGGAAACAGTTTTCCTGAGGTGCAGACCCTATCCCAAGTGGTTGTGGCAAGGTAAAGCAAATGCCCTCGAATTCTCTGGAAGAAACCACAGTGCCCAACCATGTTCTAAGCCGTCCCATCCTCCCTGGGCTTCTGGCAGCAGGAGTGAAAAGAGAGGAGCAAAGCACTGGGTCCCGTTTGACAAAACCCGGCTTCCCACGGGAAAGTCTTTCTCCACGTGCAGACATGCTCCCAGGTGCCTGGGGCAAGGGGAAGGAAATGCCATACACTGACCTGGAAGAGACCACAGGGCCCAGGCACAGTCTGAACCCTTCCCTCAACCCGGCGGTTTTGCTAGCAGGAGTTCAACCCCAACGAACACAGCCCGGAGAACCCTGGGGCAAAAACGGCTTCCGACGAACAATAGGTGCTTGCTGTGGAACACCTATCCCAAGTGGGGGTAGCCAGCTCAACAAAATGCCACACACCCAGGTGTAAGAAACAACATTGCCCAGGCATGGTCTAAGCCCCTCACCTCGTCCCTGTGCTTTGGGGAGCCAGAGGGACAGCCGAGGCCCACGGCCCTGAGACCCCTTTGCAAAAAGCCGGCTTCCCACGGAGACAGTTTTCCTGAGGTGCAGACCCTATCCCAAGTGGTTGTGGCAAGGTAAAGCAAATGCCCTCCACTTCTCTGGAAGAAACCACAGTGCCCAGCCATGTTCTAAGCCCTCCCATTCTCCCTGGGCTTCTGGCAGCAAGAGTGAATAGAGAGGAGCAGAGCACTGGGACGCGTTTGACAAAACCTGGCTTCCCACGGGAAAGTCTTTCTCCACGTGCAGACATGCTCCCAGGTGCCTGTGGCAAGGGGAAGGAAATGCCATACACTGACCTGGAAGAGACCACAGGGCCCAGGCACAGTCTGAACCCTTCCCTCAACCCGGCGGTTTTGCTAGCAGGAGTTCAACCCCAACGAACACAGCCCGGAGACCCCTGGGGCAAAAACGGCTTCGGACGATCAATAGGTGCTTGCTGTGGAACACCTATCCCAAGTGGGGGAAGCCAGCTCAACAAAATGCCACACACCCAGGTGTAAGAAACAACATTGCCCAGGCATGGTCTAAGGCCCTCACCTCGTCCCTGTGCTTTGGAGAGCCGGAGGGACAGCCGAGGCCCACGGCCCTGAGACCCCTTTGCAAAAAGCCGGCTTCCCACGGAGACAGTTTTCCTGAGGTGCAGACCCTATCCCAAGTGGTTGTGGCAAGGTAAAGCAAATGCCCTCCACTTCTCTGGAAGAAACCACAGTGCCCAACCATGTTCTAAGCCCTCCCATCCTCCCTGGGCTTCTGGCAGCAGGAGTGAAAAGAGAGGAGCAGAGCACTGGGACCCGTTTGACAAAACCAGGCTTCCCACGGGAAAGTCTTTCTCCACGTGCAGACATGCTCCCAGGTGCCTGTGGCAAGGGGAAGGAAATTCCATACACTGACCTGGAAGAGACCACAGGGCCCAGGCACAGTCTAAACCCTTCCCTCAACCCGGCGGTTTTGCTAGCAGGAGTTCAACCCCAACGAACACAGCCGGGAGACCCCTGGGGCAAAAACGTCTTCCGTCGAACAATAGGTGCTTGCTGTGCAACACGTATCCCAAGTGGGGGTAGCCAGCTCAACAAAATGCCACACACCCAGGTGTAAGAAACAACATTGCCCAGGCATGGTCTAAGCCCCTCACCTCGTCCCTGTGTTTTGGGGAGCCTGAGGGACAGCCGAGGCACACGGCCCTAGACCCCTTTGCAAAAAGCCGGCTTCCCACGGAGACAGTTTTCCTGAGGTGCAGACCCTATCCCTAGTGGTTGTGGCAAGGTAAAGCAAATGCCCTCGAATTCTCTGGAAGAAACCACAGTGCCCAACCATGTTCTAAGCCCTCCCATCCTCCCTGGGCTTCTGGCAGCAGGAGTGAAAAGAGAGGAGCAGAGCACTGGGACCCGTTTGACAAAACCCGGCTTCCCAAGGGAAAGTCTTTCTCCACGTGCAGACATGCTCCCAGGTGCCTGTGGCAAGGGGAAGGAAATGCCATACACTGACCTGGAAGAGACCACAGGGCCCAGGCACAGTCTGAACCCTTCCCTCAACCCGGCGGTTTTGCTAGCAGGAGTTCAACCCCAACGAACACAGCCCGGAGACCCCTGGGGCAAAAACGGCTTCCGACGATCAATAGGTGCTTGCTGTGGAACACCTATCCCAAGTGGGAGAAGCCAGCTCAACAAAATGCCACACACCCAGGTGTAAGAAACAACATTGCCCAGGCATGGTCTAAGCCCCTCACCTCGTCCCTGTGCTTTGGGGAGCCGGAGGGACAGCCGAGGCCCACGGCCCTGAGACCCCTTTGCAAAAAGCCGGCTTCCCACGGAGACAGTTTTCCTGAGGTGCAGACCCTATCCCAAGTGGTTGTGGCAAGGTAAAGCAAATGCCCTCCACTTCTCTGGAAGAAACCACAGTGCCCAGCCATGTTCTAAGCCCTGCCATCCTCCCTGGGCTTCTGGCAGCAGGAGTGAAAAGAGAGGAGCAGAGCACTGGGACCCGTTTGACAAAACCAGGCTTCCCACGGGAAAGTCTTTCTCCACGTGCAGACATGCTCCCAGGTGCCTGTGGCAAGGGGAAGGAAATGCCATACACTGACCTGGAAGAGACCACAGGGCCCAGGCACCGTCTAAACCCTTCCCTCAACCCGGCGGTTTTGCTAGCAGGAGTTCAACCCCAACGATCACAGCCCGGAGACCCCTGGGGCAAAAACGGCTTCCGACGATCAATAGGTGCTTGCTGTGGAACACCTTTCCCAAGTGGGGGTAGCCAGCTCAACAAAATGCCACACACCCAGGTGTAAGAAACAACATTGCCCAGGCATGGTCTAAGCCCCTCACCTCGTCCCTGTGTTTTGGGGAGCCTGAGGGACAGCCGAGGCACACGGCCCTAGACCCCTTTGCAAAAAGCCGGCTTCCCACGGAGACAGTTTTCCTGAGGTGCAGACCCTATCCCTAGTGGTTGTGGCAAGGTAAAGCAAATGCCCTCGAATTCTCTGGAAGAAACCACAGTGCCCAACCATGTTCTAAGCCCTCCCATCCTCCCTGGGCTTCTGGCAGCAGGAGTGAAAAGAGAGGAGCAGAGCACTGGGACCCGTTTGACAAAACCCGGCTTCCCACGGGAAAGTCTTTCTCCACGTGCAGACATGCTCCCAGGTGCCTGTGGCAAGGGGAAGGAAATGCCATACACTGACCTGGAAGAGACCACAGGGCCCAGGCACAGTCTGAACCCTTCCCTCAACCCGGCGGTTTTGCTAGCAGGAGTTCAACCCCAACGAACACAGCCCGGAGACCCCTGAGGCAAAAACGGCTTCCGACGAACAATAGGTGCTTGCTGTGGAACTCCTATCCCAAGTGGGGGTAGCCAGCTCAACAAAAAGCCACAAACCCAGGTGTAAGAAACAACATTGCCCAGGCATGGTCTAAGCCCCTCACCTCGTCCCTGTGCTTTGGGGAGCCTGAGGGACAGCCGAGGCACACGGCCCTGAGACCCCTTTGCAAAAAGCCGGCTTCCCACGGAGACAGTTTTCCTGAGGTGCAGACCCTATCCCAAGTGGTTGTGGCAAGGTAAAGCAAATGCCCTCGAATTCTCTGGAAGAAACCACAGTGCCCAACCATGTTCTAAGCACTCCCATCCTCCCTGGGCTTCTGGCAGCAGGAGTGAAAAGAGAGGAGCAGAGCACTGGGTCCCGTTTGACAAAACCCGGCTTCCCACGGGAAAGTCTTTCTCCACGTGCAGACATGCTCCCAGGTGCCTGGGGCAAGGGGAAGGAAATGCCATACACTGACCTGGAAGAGACCACAGGGCCCAGGCACAGTCTGAACCCTTCCCTCAACCCGGCGGTTTTGCTAGCAGGAGTTCAACCCCAACGAACACAGCCCGGAGACCCCTGGGGCAAAAACGGCTTCCGACGAACAATAGGTGCTTGCTGTGGAACACCTATCCCAAGTGGGGGTAGCCAGCTCAACAAAATGCCACACACCCAGGTGTAAGAAACAACATTGCCCCGGCATGGACTAAGCCCCTCACCTCGTCCCTGTGCATTGGGGAGCCGGAGGGACAGCCGAGGCACACGGCCCTGAGACCCCTTTGCAAAACGCCGGCTTCCCACGGAAACAGTTTTCCTGAGGTGCACACCCAATCCCAAGTGGTTGTGGCAAGGTAAAGCAAATGCCCTCCACTTCTCTTGAAGAAACCACAGTGCCCAGCCATGTTCTAAGCCCTCCCATCCTCCCTGGGCTTCTGGCAGCAGGAGTGAAAAGAGAGGAGCAGAGTACTGGGACCCGTTTGACAAAACCCGGCTTCCCATGGGAAAGTCTTTCTCCACGTGCAGACATGCTCCCAGGTGCCTGTGGCAAGGGGAAGGAAATGCCATACACTGACCTGGAAGAGACCACAGGGCCCAGGCACAGTCTGAACCCTTCCCTCAACCCGGCGGTTTTGCTAGGAGGAGTTCAACCCCAACGAACACAGCACGGAGAACCCTGGGGCAAAAACTGCTTCCGACGAACAATAGGTGCTTGCTGTGGAACACCTATCCCAAGTGGGGGTAGCCAGCTCAACAAAATGCCACACACCCAGGTGTAAGAAACAACATTGCCCAGGCATGGTCTAAGCCCCTCACCTCGTCCCTGTGCTTTGGGGAGCCGGAGGGACAGCCGAGGCCCACGACCCTGAGACCCCTTTGCAAAAAGCCGGCTTCCCACGGAGACAGTTTTCCTGAGGTGCAGACCCTATCCCAAGTGGTTGTGGCAAGGTAAAGCAAATGCCCTCCACTTCTCTGGAAGAAACCACAGTGCCCTGCCATGTTCTAAGCCCTCCCATCCTCCCTGGGCTTCTGGCAGCAGGAGTGAAAAGAGAGGAGCAGAGCACTGGGAACCGTTTGACAAAACCCGGCTTCCCACGGGACAGTCTTTCTCCACGTGCAGACATGCTCCCAGGTGCCTGGGGCAAGGGGAAGGAAATGCCATACACTGACCTGGAAGAGACCACAGGGCCCAGGCACCGTCTAAACCCTTCCCTCAACCCGGCGGTTTTGCTAGCAGGAGTTCAACCCCAACGATCACAGCCCGGAGACCCCTGGGGCAAAAACGGCTTCCGACGATCAATAGGTGCTTGCTGTGGAACACCTTTCCCAAGTGGGGGTAGCCAGCTCAACAAAATGCCACACACCCAGGTGTAAGAAACAACATTGCCCAGGCATGGTCTAAGCCCCTCACCTCGTCCCTGTGTTTTGGGGAGCCTGAGGGACAGCCGAGGCACACGGCCCTAGACCCCTTTGCAAAAAGCCGGCTTCCCACGGAGACAGTTTTCCTGAGGTGCAGACCCTATCCCTAGTGGTTGTGGCAAGGTAAAGCAAATGCCCTCGAATTCTCTGGAAGAAACCACAGTGCCCAACCATGTTCTAAGCCCTCCCATCCTCCCTGGGCTTCTGGCAGCAGGAGTGAAAAGAGAGGAGCAGAGCACTGGGACCCGTTTGACAAAACCCGGCTTCCCACGGGAAAGTCTTTCTCCACGTGCAGACATGCTCCCAGGTGCCTGTGGCAAGGGGAAGGAAATGCCATACACTGACCTGGAAGAGACCACAGGGCCCAGGCACAGTCTAAACCCTTCCCTCAACCCGGCGGTTTTGCTAGCAGGAGTTCAACCCCAACGAACACAGCCCGGAGACCCCTGAGGCAAAAACGGCTTCCGACGAACAATAGGTGCTTGCTGTGGAACTCCTATCCCAAGTGGGGGTAGCCAGCTCAACAAAAAGCCACAAACCCAGGTGTAAGAAACAACATTGCCCAGGCATGGTCTAAGCCCCTCACCTCGTCCCTGTGCTTTGGGGAGCCTGAGGGACAGCCGAGGCACACGGCCCTGAGACCCCTTTGCAAAAAGCCGGCTTCCCACGGAGACAGTTTTCCTGAGGTGCAGACCCTATCCCAAGTGGTTGTGGCAAGGTAAAGCAAATGCCCTCGAATTCTCTGGAAGAAACCACAGTGCCCAACCATGTTCTAAGCACTCCCATCCTCCCTGGGCTTCTGGCAGCAGGAGTGAAAAGAGAGGAGCAGAGCACTGGGTCCCGTTTGACAAAACCCGGCTTCCCACGGGAAAGTCTTTCTCCACGTGCAGACATGCTCCCAGGTGCCTGGGGCAAGGGGAAGGAAATGCCATACACTGACCTGGAAGAGACCACAGGGCCCAGGCACAGTCTGAACCCTTCCCTCAACCCGGCGGTTTTGCTAGCAGGAGTTCAACCCCAACGAACACAGCCCGGAGACCCCTGGGGCAAAAACGGCTTCCGACGAACAATAGGTGCTTGCTGTGGAACACCTATCCCAAGTGGGGGTAGCCAGCTCAACAAAATGCCACACACCCAGGTGTAAGAAACAACATTGCCCCGGCATGGATTAAGCCCCTCACCTCGTCCCTGTGCATTGGGGAGCCGGAGGGACAGCCGAGGCACACGGCCCTGAGACCCCTTTGCAAAACGCCGGCTTCCCACGGAAACAGTTTTCCTGAGGTGCACACCCAATCCCAAGTGGTTGTGGCAAGGTAAAGCAAATGCCCTCCACTTCTCTTGAAGAAACCACAGTGCCCAGCCATGTTCTAAGCCCTCCCATCCTCCCTGGGCTTCTGGCTGCAGGAGTGAAAAGAGAGGAGCAGAGTACTGGGACCCGTTTGACAAAACCCGGCTTCCCATGGGAAAGTCTTTCTCCACGTGCAGACATGCTCCCAGGTGCCTGTGGCAAGGGGAAGGAAATGCCATACACTGACCTGGAAGAGACCACAGGGCCCAGGCACAGTCTGAACCCTTCCCTCAACCCGGCGGTTTTGCTAGGAGGAGTTCAACCCCAACGAACACAGCACGGAGAACCCTGGGGCAAAAACTGCTTCCGACGAACAATAGGTGCTTGCTGTGGAACACCTATCCCAAGTGGGGGTAGCCAGCTCAACAAAATGCCACACACCCAGGTGTAAGAAACAACATTGCCCAGGCATGGTCTAAGCCCCTCACCTCGTCCCTGTGCTTTGGGGAGCCGGAGGGACAGCCGAGGCCCACGGCCCTGAGACCCCTTTGCAAAAAGCCGGCTTCCCACGGAGACAGTTTTCCTGAGGTGCAGACCCTATCCCAAGTGGTTGTGGCAAGGTAAAGCAAATGCCCTCCACTTCTCTGGAAGAAACCACAGTGCCCTGCCATGTTCTAAGCCCTCCCATCCTCCCTGGGCTTCTGGCAGCAGGAGTGAAAAGAGAGGAGCAGAGCACTGGGAACCGTTTGACAAAACCCGGCTTCCCACGGGACAGTCTTTCTCCACGTGCAGACATGCTCCCAGGTGCCTGTGGCAAGGGGAAGGAAATGCCATACACTGACCTGGAAGAGACCACAGTGCCCAGGCACAGTCTGAACCCTTCCCTCAACCCGGCGGTTTTGCTAGCAGGAGTTCAACCCCAACGAACACAGCCCGGAGACCCCTGGGGCAAAAACGGCTTCCGACGATCAATAGGTGCTTGCTGTGGAACACCTATCCCAAGTGGGGGAAGCCAGCTCAACAAAATGCCACACACCCAGGTGTAAGAAACAACATTGCCCAGGCATGGTCTAAGCCCCTCACCTCGTCCCTGTGCTTTGGGGAGCCGGAGGGACAGCCGAGGCCCACGACCCTGAGACCCCTTTGCAAAAAGCCGGCTTCCCTCAGAGACAGTTTTCCTGAGGTGCAGACCCTATCCCAAGTGGTAGTGGCAAGGTAAAGCAAATACCCTCCACTTCTCTTGAAGAAACCACAGTGCCCAGCCATGTTCTAAGCAATCCCATCCTCCCTGGGCTTCTGGCAGCAGGAGTGAAAAGAGAGGAGCAGAGCACTGGGACCCGTTTGACAAAACCCGGCTTCCCACGGGAAAGTCTTTCTCCACGTGCAGACATGCTCCCAGGTGCCTGTGGCAAGGGGAAGGAAATGCCATACACTGACCTGGAAGAGACCACAGGGCCCAGGCACAGTCTGAACCCTTCCCTCAACCCGGCGGTTTTGCTAGCAGGAGTTCAACCCCAACGAACACAGCCCGGAGACCCCTGAGGCAAAAACGGCTTCCGACGAACAATAGGTGCTTGCTGTGGAACACCTATCCCAAGTGGGGGTAGCCAGCTCAACAAAATGCCACACACCCAGGTGTAAGAAACAACATTGCCCCGGCATGGACTAAGCCCCTCACCTCGTCCCTGTGCATTGGGGAGCCGGAGGGACAGCCGAGGCACACGGCCCTGAGACCCCTTTGCAAAACGCCGGCTTCCCACGGAAACAGTTTTCCTGAGGTGCACACCCAATCCCAAGTGGTTGTGGCAAGGTAAAGCAAATGCCCTCCACTTCTCTGGAAGAAACCACAGTGCCCAGCCATGTTCTAAGCCGTCCCATCCTCCCTGGGCTTCTGGCAGCAGGAGTGAAAAGAGAGGAGCAGAGCACTGGGACCCGTTTGACAAAACCCGGCTTCCCACGGGAAAGTCTTTCTCCACGTGCAGACATGCTCCCAGGTGCCTGGGGCAAGGGGAAGGAAATGCCATACACTGACCTGGAAGAGACCACAGGGCCCAGGCACAGTCTGAACCCTTCCCTCATCCCGGCGGTTTTACTAGCAGGAGTTCAACCCCCACGAACACAGCCCGGAGACCCCTGGGGCAAAAACGGCTTCCGACGATCAATAGGTGCTTGCTGTGGAACACCTATCCCAAGTGGGGTTAGCCAGCTCAAAAAAATGCCACACACCCAGGTGTAAGAAACAACATTGCCCAGGCATGGTCTAAGCCCCTCACATCGTCCCTGTGCTTTGGGGAGCCGGAGGGACATCCGAGGCCCACGGCCCTGAGACCCCTTTGCAAAAAGCCGGCTTCCCACGGAGACAGTTTTCCTGAGGTGCAGACCCTATCCCAAGTGGTTGTGGCAAGGTAAAGCAAATGCCCTCCACTTCTCTGGAAGAAACCACAGTGCCCAGCCATGTTCTAAGCCCTCCCATCCTCCCTGGGCTTCTGGCAGCAGGAGTGAAAAGAGAGGAGCAGAGCACTGGGACCCGTTTGACAAAACCCGGCTTCCCACGGGAAAGTCTTTCTCCACGTGCAGACATGCTCCCAGGTGCCTGGGGTGAGGGGAAGGAAATGCCATACACTGACCTGGAAGAGACCACAGGGCCCAGGCACAGTCTGAACCCTTCCCTCAACCCGGCGGTTTTGCTAGCAGGAGTTCAACCCCAACGAACACAGCCCGGAGACCCCTGGGGCAAAAACGGCTCCCGACGATCAATAGGTGCTTGCTGTGGAACACCTATTCCAAGTGGGGGAAGCCAGCTCAAAAAAATGCCACACACCCAGGTGTAAGTAACAACATTGCCCAGGCTTGGTCTAAGCCCCTCACCTCGTCCCTGTGCTTTGGGGAGCCGGAGGGACAGTCGAGGCCCACGGCCCTGAGACCCCTTTGCAAAAAGCCGGCTTCCCACGGAAACAGTTTTCCTGAGGTGCAGACCCTATCCCAAGTGGTTGTGGCAAGGTAAAGCAAATGCCCTCCACTTCTCTGGAAGAAACCACAGTGCCCAGCCATGTTCTAAGCCCTCCCATCCTCCCTGGGCTTCTGGCAGCAGGAGTGAAAAGAGAAGAGCAGAGCACTGGGAACCGTTTGAAAAAACCCGGCTTCCCACGGGACAGTCTTTCTCCACGTGCAGACATGCTCCCAGGTGCCTGTGGCAAGGGGAAGGAAATGCCATACACTGACCTGGAAGAGACCACAGGGCCCAGGCACAGTCTGAACCCTTCCCTCAACCCGGCGGTTTTGCTAGCAGGAGTTCAACCCCAACGAACACAGCCCGGTGACCCCTGGGGCAAAAACGGCTTCCGACGATCAATAGGTGCTTGCTGTGGAACACCTATCCCAAGTGGGGAAAGCCAGCTCAACAAAATGCCACACACCCAGGTGTAAGAAACAACATTGCCCAGGCATGGTCTAAGCCCCTCACCTCGTCCCTGTGCTTTGGGGAGCCGGAGGGACAGCCGAGGCCCACGGCCCTGAGACCCTTTTGCAAAAAGCCGGCTTCCCTCAGAGAGTTTTCCTGAGGTGCAGACCCTATCCCAAGTGGTTGTGGCAAGGTAAAGCAAATGCCCTCCACTTCTCTGGAAGAAACCACAGTGCCCAACCATGTTCTAAGCCCTCCCATCCTCCCTGGGCTTCTGGCAGCAGGAGTGAAAAGAGAGGAGCAGAGCACTGGGACCCGTTTGACAAAACCCGGCTTCCCACGGGAAAGTCTTTCTCCACGTGCAGACATGCTCCCAGGTGCCTGTGGCAAGGGGAAGGAAATGCCATACACTGACCTGGAAGAGACCACAGGGCCCAGGCAGAGTCTGAACCCTTCCCTCAACCCGGCGGTTTTGCTAGAAGGAGTTCAACCCCAACGAACACAGTCCGGAGACCCCTGGGGCAAAAACGGCTTCCGACGATCAATAGGTGCTTGCTGTGGAACACCTATCCCAAGTGGTGGAAGCCAGCTCAACAAAATGCCACACACCCAGGTGGAAGAAACAACATTGCCCAGGCTTGGTCTAAGCCCCTCACCTCGTCCCTGTGCTTTGGGGAGCCGGAGGGACAGCCGAGGCCCACGACCCAGAGAACCCTTTGCAAAAAGCCGGCTTCCCACGGAGACAGTTTTCCTGAGGTGCAGACCCTATCCGTAGTGGTTGTGGCAAGGTAAAGCAAATGCCCTCGAATTCTCTGGAAGAAACCACAGTGCCCAGCCATGTTCTAAGCCCTCCCATCCTCCCTGGGCTTCTGGCAGCAGGAGTGAAAAGAGAGGAGCAGAGCACTGGGACCCGTTTGACAAAACCCGGCTTCCCACGGGAACGTCTTTCTCCACGTGCAGACATGCTCCCAGGTGCCTGTGGCAAGGGGAAGGAAATGCCATACACTGACCTTGAAGAGACCACAGGGCCCAGGCACAGTCTGAACCCTTCCCTCAACCCGGCGGTTTTGCTAGCAGGAGTTCAACCCCAACGAACACAGCCCGGAGACCCCTGGGGCAAAAACGGCTTCCGACGAACAATAGGTGCTTGCTGTGGAACACCTATCCCAAGTGGGGGTAGCCAGCTCAACAAAATGCCACACACGCAGGTGTAAGAAACAACATTGCCCCGGCATGGTCTGAGCCCCTCACCTCATCCCTGTGCTTTGGGGAGCCGGAGGGACAGCCGAGGCCCACGGCCCTGAGACCCCTTTGCAATACGCCGGCTTCCCACGGAGACAGTTTTCCTGAGGTGCACACCAAATCCCAAGTGGTTGTGGCAAGGTAAAGCAAATGCCCTCCACTTCTCTGGAAGAAACCACAGTGCCCAGCCATGTTCTAAGCCCTCCCATCCTCCCTGGGCTTCTGGCAGCAGGAGTGAAAAGAGAGGAGCAGAGCACTGGGACCCGTTTGACAAAACCCGGCTTCCCACGGGAAAGTCTTTCTCCACGTGCAGACATGCTCCCAGGTGCCTGGGGCAAGGGGAAGGAAATGCCATACACTGACCTGGAAGAGACCACAGGGCCCAGGCACAGTCTGAACCCTTCCCTCATCCCGGCGGTTTTGCTAGCAGGAGTTCAACCCCCACGAACACAGCCCGGAGACCCCTGGGGCAAAAACGGCTTCCGACGATCAATAGGTGCTTGCTGTGGAACACCTATCCCAAGTGGGGGTAGCCAGCTCAGCAAAATGCCACACACCCAGGTGTAAGAAACAACATTGCCCAGGCATGGTCTAAGCCCCTCACATCGTCCCTGTGCTTTGGGGAACCGGAGGGACATCCGAGGCCCACGTCCCTGAGACCCCTTTGCAAAAAGCCGGCTTCCCACGGAGACAGTTTTCCTGAGGTGCAGACCCTATCCCAAGTGGTTGTGGCAAGGTAAAGCAAATGCCCTCGAATTCTCTGGAAGAAACCACAGTGCCCAACCATGTTCTAAGCACTCCCATCCTCCCTGGGCTTCTGGCAGCAG
Source organism: Ursus arctos (assembly GCF_023065955.2). Lineage (NCBI taxonomy): Eukaryota > Metazoa > Chordata > Mammalia > Carnivora > Ursidae > Ursus > Ursus arctos. The sequence continues at coordinate 894,973 of NW_026623062.1, forward strand.
GAGTGAAAAGAGAGGAGCAGAGCACTGGGTCCCGTTTGACAAAACCCGGCTTCCCACGGGAAAGTCTTTCTCCACGTGCAGACATGCTCCCAGGTGCCTGGGGCAAGGGGAAGGAAATGCCATACACTGACCTGGAAGAGACCACAGGGCCCAGGCACAGTCTGAACCCTTCCCTCAACCCGGCGGTTTTGCTAGCAGGAGTTCAACCCCAACGAACACAGCCCGGAGACCCCTGGGGCAAAAACGGCTTCCGACGAACAATAGGTGCTTGCTGTGGAACACCTATCCCAAGTGGGGGTAGCCAGCTCAACAAAATGCCACACACCCAGGTGTAAGAAACAACATTGCCCCGGCATGGACTAAGCCCCTCACCTCGTCCCTGTGCATTGGGGAGCCGGAGGGACAGCCGAGGCACACGGCCCTGAGACCCCTTTGCAAAACGCCGGCTTCCCACGGAAACAGTTTTCCTGGGGTGCACACCCAATCCCAAGTGGTTGTGGCAAGGTAAAGCAAATGCCCTCCACTTCTCTGGAAGAAACCACAGTGCCCAGCCATGTTCTAAGCCCTCCCATCCTCCCTGGGCTTCTGGCAGCAGGAGTGAAAAGAGAGGAGCAGAGCACTGGGACCCGTTTGACAAAACCCGGCTTCCCACGGGAAAGTCTTTCTCCACGTGCAGACATGCTCCCAGGTGCCTGGGGCAAGGGGAAGGAAATGCCATACACTGACCTGGAAGAGACCACAGGGCCCAGGCACAGTCTGAACCCTTCCCTCAACCCGGCGGTTTTGCTAGCAGGAGTTCAACCCCAACGAACACAGCCCGGAGAACCCTGGGGCAAAAACGGCTTCCGACGAACAATAGGTGCTTGCTGTGGAACACCTATCCCAAGTGGGGGTAGCCAGCTCAACAAAATGCCACACACCCAGGTGTAAGAAACAACATTGCCCAGGCATGGTCTAAGCCCCTCACCTCGTCCCTGTGCTTTGGGGAGCCGGAGGGACAGCCGAGGCCCACGGCCCTGAGACCCCTTTGCAAAAAGCCGGCTTCCCACGGAGACAGTTTTCCTGAGGTGCAGACCCTATCCCAAGTGGTTGTGGCAAGGTAAAGCAAATGCCCTCCACTTCTCTGGAAGAAACCACAGTGCCCAGCCATGTTCTAAGCCCTCCCATTCTCCCTGGGCTTCTGGCAGCAAGAGTGAAAAGAGAGGAGCAGAGCACTGGGACGCGTTTGACAAAACCTGGCTTCCCACGGGAAAGTCTTTCTCCACGTGCAGACATGCTCCCAGGTGCCTGTGGCAAGGGGAAGGAAATGCCATACACTGACCTGGAAGAGACCACAGGGCCCAGGCACAGTCTGAACCCTTCCCTCAACCCGGCGGTTTTGCTAGCAGGAGTTCAAACCCCAACGAACACAGCCCGGAGACCCCTGGGGCAAAAACGGCTTCCGACGATCAATAGGTGCTTGCTGTGGAACACCTATCCCAAGTGGGGGAAGCCAGCTCAACAAAATGCCACACACCCAGGTGTAAGAAACAACATTGCCCAGGCATGGTCTAAGGCCCTCACCTCGTCCCTGTGCTTTGGAGAGCCGGAGGGACAGCCGAGGCCCACGGCCCTGAGACCCCTTTGCAAAAAGCCGGCTTCCCACGGAGACAGTTTTCCTGAGGTGCAGACCCTATCCCAAGTGGTTGTGGCAAGGTAAAGCAAATGCCCTCCACTTCTCTGGAAGAAACCACAGTGCCCAACCATGTTCTAAGCCCTCCCATCCTCCCTGGGCTTCTGGCAGCAGGAGTGAAAAGAGAGGAGCAGAGCACTGGGACCCGTTTGACAAAACCCGGCTTCCCACGGGAAAGTCTTTCTCCACGTGCAGACATGCTCCCAGGTGCCTGTGGCAAGGGGAAGGAATTGCCATACACTGACCTTGAAGAGACCACAGGGCCCAGGCACAGTCTGAACCCTTCCCTCAACCCGGCGGTTTTGCTAGCAGGAGTTCAACCCCAACGAACACAGCCCGGAGACCCCTGGGGCAAAAACGGCTTCCGACGAACAATAGGTGCTTGCTGTGGAACACCTATCCCAAGTGGGGGTATCCAGCTCAACAAAATGCCACACACGCAGGTGTAAGAAACAACATTGCCCCGGCATGGTCTGAGCCCCTCACCTCATCCCTGTGCTTTGGGGAGCCGGAGGGACAGCCGAGGCCCACGGCCCTGAGACCCCTTTGCAATACGCCGGCTTCCCACGGAGACAGTTTTCCTGAGGTGCACACCAAATCCCAAGTGGTTGTGGCAAGGTAAAGCAAATGCCCTCCACTTCTCTGGAAGAAACCACAGTGCCCAGCCATGTTCTAAGCCCTCCCATCCTCCCTGGGCTTCTGGCAGCAGGAGTGAAAAGAGAGGAGCAGAGCACTGGGACCCGTTTGACAAAACCCGGCTTCCCACGGGAAAGTCTTTCTCCACGTGCAGACATGCTCCCAGGTGCCTGGGGCAAGGGGAAGGAAATGCCATACACTGACCTGGAAGAGACCACAGGGCCCAGGCACAGTCTGAACCCTTCCCTCATCCCGGCGGTTTTGCTAGCAGGAGTTCAACCCCCACGAACACAGCCCGGAGACCCCTGGGGCAAAAACGGCTTCCGACGATCAATAGGTGCTTGCTGTGGAACACCTATCCCAAGTGGGGGTAGCCAGCTCAACAAAATGCCACACACCCAGGTGTAAGAAACAACATTGCCCAGGCATGGTCTAAGCCCCTCACCTCGTCCCTGTGCTTTGGGGAGCCGGAGGGACAGCCGAGGCCCACGTCCCTGAGACCCCTTTGCAAAAAGCCGGCTTCCCACGGAGACAGTTTTCCTGAGGTGCAGACCCTATCCCAAGTGGTTGTGGCAAGGTAAAGCAAATGCCCTCCACTTCTCTGGAAGAAACCACAGTGCCCAGCCATGTTCTAAGCCCTCCCATCCTCCCTGGGCTTCTGGCAGCAGGAGTGAAAAGAGAGGAGCAGAGCACTGGGAACCGTATGACAAAACCCGGCTTCCCACGGGACAGTCTTTCTCCACGTGCAGACATGCTCCCAGGTGCCTGTGGCAAGGGGAAGGAAATGCCATACACTGACCTGGAAGAGACCACAGGGCCCAGGCACAGTCTGAACCCTTCCCTCAACCCGGCGGTTTTGCTAGCAGGAGTTCAACCCCAACGAACACAGCCCGGAGACCCCTGGGGCAAAAACGGCTTCCGACGATCAATAGGTGCTTGCTGTGGAACACCTATCCCAAGTGGGGGAAGCCAGCTCAACAAAATGCCACACACCCAGGTGTAAGAAACAACATTGCCCAGGCATGGTCTAAGCCCCTCACCTCGTCCCTGTGCTTTGGGGAGCCGGAGGGACAGCCGAGGCCCACGACCCTGAGCCCCCTTTGCAAAAAGCCGGCTTCCCTCAGAGACAGTTTTCCTGAGGTGCAGACCCTATCCCAAGTGGTAATGGCAAGGTAAAGCAAATGCCCTCCACTTCTCTGGAAGAAACCACAGTGCCCAGCCATGTTCTAAGCCCTCCCATCCTCCCTGGGCTTCTGGCAGCAGGAGTGAAAAGAGAGGAGCAGAGCACTGGGACCCGTTTGACAAAACCCGGCTTCCCACGGGAAAGTCTTTCTCCACGTGCAGACATGCTCCCAGGTGCCTGGGGCAAGGGGAAGGAAATGCCATACACTGACCTGGAAGAGACCACAGGGCCCAGGTACAGTCTGAACCCTTCCCTCAACCCGGCGGTATTGCTAGCAGGAGTTCAACCCCAACGAACACAGCCCGGAGACCCCTGAGGCAAAAACGGCTTCCGACGAACAATAGGTGCTTGCTGTGGAACACCTATCCCAAGTGGGGGTAGCCAGCTCAACAAAATGCCACACACCCAGGTGTAAGAAACAACATTGCCCAGGCATGGTCTAAGCCCCTCACCTCGTCCCTGTGCTTTGGGGAGCCTGAGGGACAGCCGAGGCACACGGCCCTAGACCCCTTTGCAAAAAGCCGGCTTCCCACGGAAACAGTTTTCCTGAGGTGCAGACCCTATCCCAAGTGGTTGTGGCAAGGTAAAGCAAATGCCCTCGAATTCTCTGGAAGAAACCACAGTGCCCAACCATGTTCTAAGCCGTCCCATCCTCCCTGGGCTTCTGGCAGCAGGAGTGAAAAGAGAGGAGCAAAGCACTGGGTCCCGTTTGACAAAACCCGGCTTCCCACGGGAAAGTCTTTCTCCACGTGCAGACATGCTCCCAGGTGCCTGGGGCAAGGGGAAGGAAATGCCATACACTGACCTGGAAGAGACCACAAGGCCCAGGCACAGTCTGAACCCTTCCCTCAACCCGGCGGTTTTGCTAGCAGGAGTTCAACCCCAACGAACACAGCCCGGAGACCCCTGAGGCAAAAACGGCTTCCGACGAACAATAGGTGCTTGCTGTGGAACTCCTATCCCAAGTGGGGGTAGCCAGCTCAACAAAATGCCACACACCCAGGTGTAAGAAACAACATTGCCCAGGCATGGTCTAAGCCCCTCACCTCGTCCCTGTGTTTTGGGGAGCCTGAGGGACAGCCGAGGCACACGGCCCTGAGACCCCTTTGCAAAAAGCCGGCTTCCCACGGAGACAGTTTTCCTGAGGTGCAGACCCTATCCCAAGTGGTTGTGGCAAGGTAATGCAAATGCCCTCGAATTCTCTGGAAGAAACCACAGTGCCCAACCATGTTCTAAGCACTCCCATCCTCCCTGGGCTTCTGGCAGCAGGAGTGAAAAGAGAGGAGCAGAGCACTGGGTCCCGTTTGACAAAACCCGGCTTCCCACGGGAAAGTCTTTCTCCACGTGCAGACATGCTCCCAGGTGCCTGTGGCAAGGGGAAGGAAATTCCATACACTGACCTGGAAGAGACCACAGGGCCCAGGCACAGTCTAAACCCTTCCCTCAACCCGGCGGTTTTGCTAGCAGGAGTTCAACCCCAACGAACACAGCCCGGAGACCCCTGGGGCAAAAACGGCTTCCGACGAACAATAGGTGCTTGCTGTGGAACACCTATCCCAAGTGGGGGTAGCCAGCTCAACAAAATGCCACACACCCAGGTGTAAGAAACAACATTGCCCCGGCATCGACTAAGCCCCTCACCTCGTCCCTGTGCATTGGGGAGCCGGAGGGACAGCCGAGGCACACGGCCGTGAGACCCCTTTGCAAAACGCCGGCTTCCCACGGAAACAGTTTTCCTGGGGTGCACACCCAATCCCAAGTGGTTGTGGCAAGGTAAAGCAAATGCCCTCCACTTCTCTGGAAGAAACCACAGTGCCCAGCCATGTTCTAAGCCCTCCCATCCTCCCTGGGCTTCTGGCAGCAGGAGTGAAAAGAGAGGAGCAGAGCACTGGGACCCGTTTGACAAAACCCGGCTTCCCACGGGAAAGTCTTTCTCCACGTGCAGACATGCTCCCAGGTGCCTGGGGCAAGGGGAAGGAAATGCCATACACTGACCTGGAAGAGACCACAGGGCCCAGGCACAGTCTGAACCCTTCCCTCAACCCGGCGGTTTTGCTAGCAGGAGTTCAACCCCAACGAACACAGCCCGGAGAACCCTGGGGCAAAAACGGCTTCCGACGAACAATAGGTGCTTGCTGTGGAACACCTATCCCAAGTGGGGGTAGCCAGCTCAACAAAATGCCACACACCCAGGTGTAAGAAACAACATTGCCCAGGCATGGTCTAAGCCCCTCACCTCGTCCCTGTGCTTTGGGGAGCCGGAGGGACAGCCGAGGCCCACGGCCCTGAGACCCCTTTGCAAAAAGCCGGCTTCCCACGGAGACAGTTTTCCTGAGGTGCAGACCCTATCCCAAGTGGTTGTGGCAAGGTAAAGCAAATGCCCTCCACTTCTCTGGAAGAAACCACAGTGCCCAACCATGTTCTAAGCCCTCCCATCCTCCCTGGGCTTCTGGCAGCAGGAGTGAAAAGAGAGGAGCAGAGCACTGGGACCCGTTTGACAAAACCAGGCTTCCCACGGGAAAGTCTTTCTCCACGTGCAGACATGCTCCCAGGTGCCTGTGGCAAGGGGAAGGAAATTCCATACACTGACCTGGAAGAGACCACAGGGCCCAGGCACAGTCTAAACCCTTCCCTCAACCCGGCGGTTTTGCTAGCAGGAGTTCAACCCCAACGAACACAGCCGGGAGACCCCTGGGGCAAAAACGGCTTCCGTCGAACAATAGGTGCTTGCTGTGGAACACCTTTCCCAAGTGGGGGTAGCCAGCTCAACAAAATGCCACACACCCAGGTGTAAGAAACAACATTGCCCAGGCATGGTCTAAGCCCCTCACCTCGTCCCTGTGTTTTGGGGAGCCTGAGGGACAGCCGAGGCACACGGCCCTAGACCCCTTTGCAAAAAGCCGGCTTCCCACGGAGACAGTTTTCCTGAGGTGCAGACCCTATCCCTAGTGGTTGTGGCAAGGTAAAGCAAATGCCCTCGAATTCTCTGGAAGAAACCACAGTGCCCAACCATGTTCTAAAGCCCTCCCATCCTCCCTGGGCTTCTGCAGCAGGAGTGAAAAGAGAGGAGCAGAGCACTGGGACCCGTTTGACAAAACCCGGCTTCCCAAGGGAAAGTCTTTCTCCACGTGCAGACATGCTCCCAGGTGCCTGTGGCAAGGGGAAGGAAATGCCATACACTGACCTGGAAGAGACCACAGGGCCCAGGCACAGTCTGAACCCTTCCCTCAACCCGGCGGTTTTGCTAGCAGGAGTTCAACCCCAACGAACACAGCCCGGAGACCCCTGGGGCAAAAACGGCTTCCGACGATCAATAGGTGCTTGCTGTGGAACACCTATCCCAAGTGGGGGAAGCCAGCTCAACAAAATGCCACACACCCAGGTGTAAGAAACAACATTGCCCAGGCATGGTCTAAGCCCCTCACCTCGTCCCTGTGCTTTGGGGAGCCGGAGGGACAGCCGAGGCCCACGGCCCTGAGACCCCTTTGCAAAAAGCCGGCTTCCCACCGAGACAGTTTTCCTGAGGTGCAGACCCTATCCCAAGTGGTTGTGGCAAGGTAAAGCAAATGCCCTCCACTTCTCTGGAAGAAACCACAGTGCCCAGCCATGTTCTAAGCCCTGCCATCCTCCCTGGGCTTCTGGCAGCAGGAGTGAAAAGAGAGGAGCAGAGCACTGGGACCCGTTTGACAAAACCAGGCTTCCCACGGGAAAGTCTTTCTCCACGTGCAGACATGCTCCCAGGTGCCTGTGGCAAGGGGAAGGAAATGCCATACACTGACCTGGAAGAGACCACAGGGCCCAGGCACCGTCTAAACCCTTCCCTCAACCCGGCGGTTTTGCTAGCAGGAGTTCAACCCCAACGATCACAGCCCGGAGACCCCTGGGGCAAAAACGGCTTCCGACGATCAATAGGTGCTTGCTGTGGAACACCTTTCCCAAGTGGGGGTAGCCAGCTCAACAAAATGCCACACACCCAGGTGTAAGAAACAACATTGCCCAGGCATGGTCTAAGCCCCTCACCTCGTCCCTGTGTTTTGGGGAGCCTGAGGGACAGCCGAGGCACACGGCCCTAGACCCCTTTGCAAAAAGCCGGCTTCCCACGGAGACAGTTTTCCTGAGGTGCAGACCCTATCCCTAGTGGTTGTGGCAAGGTAAAGCAAATGCCCTCGAATTCTCTGGAAGAAACCACAGTGCCCAACCATGTTCTAAGCCCTCCCATCCTCCCTGGGCTTCTGGCAGCAGGAGTGAAAAGAGAGGAGCAGAGCACTGGGACCCGTTTGACAAAACCCGGCTTCCCACGGGAAAGTCTTTCTCCACGTGCAGACATGCTCCCAGGTGCCTGTGGCAAGGGGAAGGAAATGCCATACACTGACCTGGAAGAGACCACAGGGCCCAGGCACAGTCTGAACCCTTCCCTCAACCCGGCGGTTTTGCTAGCAGGAGTTCAACCCCAACGAACACAGCCCGGAGACCCCTGAGGCAAAAACGGCTTCCGACGAACAATAGGTGCTTGCTGTGGAACTCCTATCCCAAGTGGGGGTAGCCAGCTCAACAAAAAGCCACAAACCCAGGTGTAAGAAACAACATTGCCCAGGCATGGTCTAAGCCCCTCACCTCGTCCCTGTGCTTTGGGGAGCCTGAGGGACAGCCGAGGCACACGGCCCTGAGACCCCTTTGCAAAAAGCCGGCTTCCCACGGAGACAGTTTTCCTGAGGTGCAGACCCTATCCCAAGTGGTTGTGGCAAGGTAAAGCAAATGCCCTCGAATTCTCTGGAAGAAACCACAGTGCCCAACCATGTTCTAAGCACTCCCATCCTCCCTGGGCTTCTGGCAGCAGGAGTGAAAAGAGAGGAGCAGAGCACTGGGTCCCGTTTGACAAAACCCGGCTTCCCACGGGAAAGTCTTTCTCCACGTGCAGACATGCTCCCAGGTGCCTGGGGCAAGGGGAAGGAAATGCCATACACTGACCTGGAAGAGACCACAGGGCCCAGGCACAGTCTGAACCCTTCCCTCAACCCGGCGGTTTTGCTAGCAGGAGTTCAACCCCAACGAACACAGCCCGGAGACCCCTGGGGCAAAAACGGCTTCCGACGAACAATAGGTGCTTGCTGTGGAACACCTATCCCAAGTGGGGGTAGCCAGCTCAACAAAATGCCACACACCCAGGTGTAAGAAACAACATTGCCCCGGCATGGACTAAGCCCCTCACCTCGTCCCTGTGCATTGGGGAGCCGGAGGGACAGCCGAGGCACACGGCCCTGAGACCCCTTTGCAAAACGCCGGCTTCCCACGGAAACAGTTTTCCTGAGGTGCACACCCAATCCCAAGTGGTTGTGGCAAGGTAAAGCAAATGCCCTCCACTTCTCTTGAAGAAACCACAGTGCCCAGCCATGTTCTAAGCCCTCCCATCCTCCCTGGGCTTCTGGCAGCAGGAGTGAAAAGAGAGGAGCAGAGTACTGGGACCCGTTTGACAAAACCCGGCTTCCCATGGGAAAGTCTTTCTCCACGTGCAGACATGCTCCCAGGTGCCTGTGGCAAGGGGAAGGAAATGCCATACACTGACCTGGAAGAGACCACAGGGCCCAGGCACAGTCTGAACCCTTCCCTCAACCCGGCGGTTTTGCTAGCAGGAGTTCAACCCCAACGAACACAGCCCGGAGAACCCTGGGGCAAAAACGGCTTCCGACGAACAATAGGTGCTTGCTGTGGAACACCTATCCCAAGTGGGGGTAGCCAGCTCAACAAAATGCCACACACCCAGGTGTAAGAAACAACATTGCCCAGGCATGGTCTAAGCCCCTCACCTCGTCCCTGTGCTTTGGGGAGCCGGAGGAACAGCCGAGGCCCACGGCCCTGAGACCCCTTTGCAAAAAGCCGGCTTCCCACGGAGACAGTTTTCCTGAGGTGCAGACCCTATCCCAAGTGGTTGTGGCAAGGTAAAGCAAATGCCCTCCACTTCTCTGGAAGAAACCACAGTGCCCAACCATGTTCTAAGCCCTCCCATCCTCCCTGGGCTTCTGGCAGCAGGAGTGAAAAGAGAGGAGCAGAGCACTGGGACCCGTTTGACAAAACCAGGCTTCCCACGGGAAAGTCTTTCTCCACGTGCAGACATGCTCCCAGGTGCCTGTGGCAAGGGGAAGGAAATTCCATACACTGACCTGGAAGAGACCACAGGGCCCAGGCACAGTCTAAACCCTTCCCTCAACCCGGCGGTTTTGCTAGCAGGAGTTCAACCCCAACGAACACAGCCGGGAGACCCCTGGGGCAAAAACGGCTTCCGTCGAACAATAGGTGCTTGCTGTGGAACACCTTTCCCAAGTGGGGGTAGCCAGCTCAACAAAATGCCACACACCCAGGTGTAAGAAACAACATTGCCCAGGCATGGTCTAAGCTCCTCACCTCGTCCCTGTGTTTTGGGGAGCCTGAGGGACAGCCGAGGCACACGGCCCTAGACCCCTTTGCAAAAAGCCGGCTTCCCACGGAGACAGTTTTCCTGAGGTGCAGACCCTATCCCTAGTGGTTGTGGCAAGGTAAAGCAAATGCCCTCGAATTCTCTGGAAGAAACCACAGTGCCCAACCATGTTCTAAGCCCTCCCATCCTCCCTGGGCTTCTGGCAGCAGGAGTGAAAAGAGAGGAGCAGAGCACTGGGACCCGTTTGACAAAACCCGGCTTCCCAAGGGAAAGTCTTTCTCCACGTGCAGACATGCTCCCAGGTGCCTGTGGCAAGGGGAAGGAAATGCCATACACTGACCTGGAAGAGACCACAGGGCCCAGGCACAGTCTGAACCCTTCCCTCAACCCGGCGGTTTTGCTAGCAGGAGTTCAACCCCAACGAACACAGCCCGGAGACCCCTGGGGCAAAAACGGCTTCCGACGATCAATAGGTGCTTGCTGTGGAACACCTATCCCAAGTGGGGGAAGCCAGCTCAACAAAATGCCACACACCCAGGTGTAAGAAACAACATTGCCCAGGCATGGTCTAAGCCCCTCACCTCGTCCCTGTGCTTTGGGGAGCCGGAGGGACAGCCGAGGCCCACGGCCCTGAGACCCCTTTGCAAAAAGCCGGCTTCCCACGGAGACAGTTTTCCTGAGGTGCAGACCCTATCCCAAGTGGTTGTGGCAAGGTAAAGCAAATGCCCTCCACTTCTCTGGAAGAAACCACAGTGCCCAGCCATGTTCTAAGCCCTGCCATCCTCCCTGGGCTTCTGGCAGCAGGAGTGAAAAGAGAGGAGCAGAGCACTGGGACCCGTTTGACAAAACCAGGCTTCCCACGGGAAAGTCTTTCTCCACGTGCAGACATGCTCCCAGGTGCCTGTGGCAAGGGGAAGGAAATGCCATACACTGACCTGGAAGAGACCACAGGGCCCAGGCACCGTCTAAACCCTTCCCTCAACCCGGCGGTTTTGCTAGCAGGAGTTCAACCCCAACGATCACAGCCCGGAGACCCCTGGGGCAAAAACGGCTTCCGACGATCAATAGGTGCTTGCTGTGGAACACCTTTCCCAAGTGGGGGTAGCCAGCTCAACAAAATGCCACACACCCAGGTGTAAGAAACAACATTGCCCAGGCATGGTCTAAGCCCCTCACCTCGTCCCTGTGTTTTGGGGAGCCTGAGGGACAGCCGAGGCACACGGCCCTAGACCCCTTTGCAAAAAGCCGGCTTCCCACGGAGACAGTTTTCCTGAGGTGCAGACCCTATCCCTAGTGGTTGTGGCAAGGTAAAGCAAATGCCCTCGAATTCTCTGGAAGAAACCACAGTGCCCAACCATGTTCTAAGCCCTCCCATCCTCCCTGGGCTTCTGGCAGCAGGAGTGAAAAGAGAGGAGCAGAGCACTGGGACCCGTTTGACAAAACCCGGCTTCCCACGGGAAAGTCTTTCTCCACGTGCAGACATGCTCCCAGGTGCCTGTGGCAAGGGGAAGGAAATGCCATACACTGACCTGGAAGAGACCACAGGGCCCAGGCACAGTCTGAACCCTTCCCTCAACCCGGCGGTTTTGCTAGCAGGAGTTCAACCCCAACGAACACAGCCCGGAGACCCCTGAGGCAAAAACGGCTTCCGACGAACAATAGGTGCTTGCTGTGGAACTCCTATCCCAAGTGGGGGTAGCCAGCTCAACAAAAAGCCACAAACCCAGGTGTAAGAAACAACATTGCCCAGGCATGGTCTAAGCCCCTCACCTCGTCCCTGTGCTTTGGGGAGCCTGAGGGACAGCCGAGGCACACGGCCCTGAGACCCCTTTGCAAAAAGCCGGCTTCCCACGGAGACAGTTTTCCTGAGGTGCAGACCCTATCCCAAGTGGTTGTGGCAAGGTAATGCAAATGCCCTCGAATTCTCTGGAAGAAACCACAGTGCCCAACCATGTTCTAAGCACTCCCATCCTCCCTGGGCTTCTGGCAGCAGGAGTGAAAAGAGAGGAGCAGAGCACTGGGTCCCGTTTGACAAAACCCGGCTTCCCACGGGAAAGTCTTTCTCCACGTGCAGACATGCTCCCAGGTGCCTGTGGCAAGGGGAAGGAAATTCCATACACTGACCTGGAAGAGACCACAGGGCCCAGGCACAGTCTAAACCCTTCCCTCAACCCGGCGGTTTTGCTAGCAGGAGTTCAACCCCAACGAACACAGCCCGGAGACCCCTGGGGCAAAAACGGCTTCCGACGAACAATAGGTGCTTGCTGTGGAACACCTATCCCAAGTGGGGGTAGCCAGCTCAACAAAATGCCACACACCCAGGTGTAAGAAACAACATTGCCCCGGCATCGACTAAGCCCCTCACCTCGTCCCTGTGCATTGGGGAGCCGGAGGGACAGCCGAGGCACACGGCCGTGAGACCCCTTTGCAAAACGCCGGCTTCCCACGGAAACAGTTTTCCTGGGGTGCACACCCAATCCCAAGTGGTTGTGGCAAGGTAAAGCAAATGCCCTCCACTTCTCTGGAAGAAACCACAGTGCCCAGCCATGTTCTAAGCCCTCCCATCCTCCCTGGGCTTCTGGCAGCAGGAGTGAAAAGAGAGGAGCAGAGCACTGGGACCCGTTTGACAAAACCCGGCTTCCCACGGGAAAGTCTTTCTCCACGTGCAGACATGCTCCCAGGTGCCTGGGGCAAGGGGAAGGAAATGCCATACACTGACCTGGAAGAGACCACAGGGCCCAGGCACAGTCTGAACCCTTCCCTCAACCCGGCGGTTTTGCTAGCAGGAGTTCAACCCCAACGAACACAGCCCGGAGAACCCTGGGGCAAAAACGGCTTCCGACGAACAATAGGTGCTTGCTGTGGAACACCTATCCCAAGTGGGGGTAGCCAGCTCAACAAAATGCCACACACCCAGGTGTAAGAAACAACATTGCCCAGGCATGGTCTAAGCCCCTCACCTCGTCCCTGTGCTTTGGGGAGCCGGAGGGACAGCCGAGGCCCACGGCCCTGAGACCCCTTTGCAAAAAGCCGGCTTCCCACGGAGACAGTTTTCCTGAGGTGCAGACCCTATCCCAAGTGGTTGTGGCAAGGTAAAGCAAATGCCCTCCACTTCTCTGGAAGAAACCACAGTGCCCAACCATGTTCTAAGCCCTCCCATCCTCCCTGGGCTTCTGGCAGCAGGAGTGAAAAGAGAGGAGCAGAGCACTGGGACCCGTTTGACAAAACCAGGCTTCCCACGGGAAAGTCTTTCTCCACGTGCAGACATGCTCCCAGGTGCCTGTGGCAAGGGGAAGGAAATTCCATACACTGACCTGGAAGAGACCACAGGGCCCAGGCACAGTCTAAACCCTTCCCTCAACCCGGCGGTTTTGCTAGCAGGAGTTCAACCCCAACGAACACAGCCGGGAGACCCCTGGGGCAAAAACGGCTTCCGTCGAACAATAGGTGCTTGCTGTGGAACACCTTTCCCAAGTGGGGGTAGCCAGCTCAACAAAATGCCACACACCCAGGTGTAAGAAACAACATTGCCCAGGCATGGTCTAAGCCCCTCACCTCGTCCCTGTGTTTTGGGGAGCCTGAGGGACAGCCGAGGCACACGGCCCTAGACCCCTTTGCAAAAAGCCGGCTTCCCACGGAGACAGTTTTCCTGAGGTGCAGACCCTATCCCTAGTGGTTGTGGCAAGGTAAAGCAAATGCCCTCGAATTCTCTGGAAGAAACCACAGTGCCCAACCATGTTCTAAGCCCTCCCATCCTCCCTGGGCTTCTGGCAGCAGGAGTGAAAAGAGAGGAGCAGAGCACTGGGACCCGTTTGACAAAACCCGGCTTCCCAAGGGAAAGTCTTTCTCCACGTGCAGACATGCTCCCAGGTGCCTGTGGCAAGGGGAAGGAAATGCCATACACTGACCTGGAAGAGACCACAGGGCCCAGGCACAGTCTGAACCCTTCCCTCAACCCGGCGGTTTTGCTAGCAGGAGTTCAACCCCAACGAACACAGCCCGGAGACCCCTGGGGCAAAAACGGCTTCCGACGATCAATAGGTGCTTGCTGTGGAACACCTATCCCAAGTGGGGGAAGCCAGCTCAACAAAATGCCACACACCCAGGTGTAAGAAACAACATTGCCCAGGCATGGTCTAAGCCCCTCACCTCGTCCCTGTGCTTTGGGGAGCCGGAGGGACAGCCGAGGCCCACGGCCCTGAGACCCCTTTGCAAAAAGCCGGCTTCCCACCGAGACAGTTTTCCTGAGGTGCAGACCCTATCCCAAGTGGTTGTGGCAAGGTAAAGCAAATGCCCTCCACTTCTCTGGAAGAAACCACAGTGCCCAGCCATGTTCTAAGCCCTGCCATCCTCCCTGGGCTTCTGGCAGCAGGAGTGAAAAGAGAGGAGCAGAGCACTGGGACCCGTTTGACAAAACCAGGCTTCCCACGGGAAAGTCTTTCTCCACGTGCAGACATGCTCCCAGGTGCCTGTGGCAAGGGGAAGGAAATGCCATACACTGACCTGGAAGAGACCACAGGGCCCAGGCACCGTCTAAACCCTTCCCTCAACCCGGCGGTTTTGCTAGCAGGAGTTCAACCCCAACGATCACAGCCCGGAGACCCCTGGGGCAAAAACGGCTTCCGACGATCAATAGGTGCTTGCTGTGGAACACCTTTCCCAAGTGGGGGTAGCCAGCTCAACAAAATGCCACACACCCAGGTGTAAGAAACAACATTGCCCAGGCATGGTCTAAGCCCCTCACCTCGTCCCTGTGTTTTGGGGAGCCTGAGGGACAGCCGAGGCACACGGCCCTAGACCCCTTTGCAAAAAGCCGGCTTCCCACGGAGACAGTTTTCCTGAGGTGCAGACCCTATCCCTAGTGGTTGTGGCAAGGTAAAGCAAATGCCCTCGAATTCTCTGGAAGAAACCACAGTGCCCAACCATGTTCTAAGCCCTCCCATCCTCCCTGGGCTTCTGGCAGCAGGAGTGAAAAGAGAGGAGCAGAGCACTGGGACCCGTTTGACAAAACCCGGCTTCCCACGGGAAAGTCTTTCTCCACGTGCAGACATGCTCCCAGGTGCCTGTGGCAAGGGGAAGGAAATGCCATACACTGACCTGGAAGAGACCACAGGGCCCAGGCACAGTCTGAACCCTTCCCTCAACCCGGCGGTTTTGCTAGCAGGAGTTCAACCCCAACGAACACAGCCCGGAGACCCCTGAGGCAAAAACGGCTTCCGACGAACAATAGGTGCTTGCTGTGGAACTCCTATCCCAAGTGGGGGTAGCCAGCTCAACAAAAAGCCACAAACCCAGGTGTAAGAAACAACATTGCCCAGGCATGGTCTAAGCCCCTCACCTCGTCCCTGTGCTTTGGGGAGCCTGAGGGACAGCCGAGGCACACGGCCCTGAGACCCCTTTGCAAAAAGCCGGCTTCCCACGGAGACAGTTTTCCTGAGGTGCAGACCCTATCCCAAGTGGTTGTGGCAAGGTAAAGCAAATGCCCTCGAATTCTCTGGAAGAAACCACAGTGCCCAACCATGTTCTAAGCACTCCCATCCTCCCTGGGCTTCTGGCAGCAGGAGTGAAAAGAGAGGAGCAGAGCACTGGGTCCCGTTTGACAAAACCCGGCTTCCCACGGGAAAGTCTTTCTCCACGTGCAGACATGCTCCCAGGTGCCTGGGGCAAGGGGAAGGAAATGCCATACACTGACCTGGAAGAGACCACAGGGCCCAGGCACAGTCTGAACCCTTCCCTCAACCCGGCGGTTTTGCTAGCAGGAGTTCAACCCCAACGAACACAGCCCGGAGACCCCTGGGGCAAAAACGGCTTCCGACGAACAATAGGTGCTTGCTGTGGAACACCTATCCCAAGTGGGGGTAGCCAGCTCAACAAAATGCCACACACCCAGGTGTAAGAAACAACATTGCCCCGGCATGGACTAAGCCCCTCACCTCGTCCCTGTGCATTGGGGAGCCGGAGGGACAGCCGAGGCACACGGCCCTGAGACCCCTTTGCAAAACGCCGGCTTCCCACGGAAACAGTTTTCCTGAGGTGCACACCCAATCCCAAGTGGTTGTGGCAAGGTAAAGCAAATGCCCTCCACTTCTCTTGAAGAAACCACAGTGCCCAGCCATGTTCTAAGCCCTCCCATCCTCCCTGGGCTTCTGGCAGCAGGAGTGAAAAGAGAGGAGCAGAGTACTGGGACCCGTTTGACAAAACCCGGCTTCCCATGGGAAAGTCTTTCTCCACGTGCAGACATGCTCCCAGGTGCCTGTGGCAAGGGGAAGGAAATGCCATACACTGACCTGGAAGAGACCACAGGGCCCAGGCACAGTCTGAACCCTTCCCTCAACCCGGCGGTTTTGCTAGCAGGAGTTCAACCCCAACGAACACAGCCCGGAGAACCCTGGGGCAAAAACGGCTTCCGACGAACAATAGGTGCTTGCTGTGGAACACCTATCCCAAGTGGGGGTAGCCAGCTCAACAAAATGCCACACACCCAGGTGTAAGAAACAACATTGCCCAGGCATGGTCTAAGCCCCTCACCTCGTCCCTGTGCTTTGGGGAGCCGGAGGAACAGCCGAGGCCCACGGCCCTGAGACCCCTTTGCAAAAAGCCGGCTTCCCACGGAGACAGTTTTCCTGAGGTGCAGACCCTATCCCAAGTGGTTGTGGCAAGGTAAAGCAAATGCCCTCCACTTCTCTGGAAGAAACCACAGTGCCCAACCATGTTCTAAGCCCTCCCATCCTCCCTGGGCTTCTGGCAGCAGGAGTGAAAAGAGAGGAGCAGAGCACTGGGACCCGTTTGACAAAACCAGGCTTCCCACGGGAAAGTCTTTCTCCACGTGCAGACATGCTCCCAGGTGCCTGTGGCAAGGGGAAGGAAATTCCATACACTGACCTGGAAGAGACCACAGGGCCCAGGCACAGTCTAAACCCTTCCCTCAACCCGGCGGTTTTGCTAGCAGGAGTTCAACCCCAACGAACACAGCCGGGAGACCCCTGGGGCAAAAACGGCTTCCGTCGAACAATAGGTGCTTGCTGTGGAACACCTTTCCCAAGTGGGGGTAGCCAGCTCAACAAAATGCCACACACCCAGGTGTAAGAAACAACATTGCCCAGGCATGGTCTAAGCTCCTCACCTCGTCCCTGTGTTTTGGGGAGCCTGAGGGACAGCCGAGGCACACGGCCCTAGACCCCTTTGCAAAAAGCCGGCTTCCCACGGAGACAGTTTTCCTGAGGTGCAGACCCTATCCCTAGTGGTTGTGGCAAGGTAAAGCAAATGCCCTCGAATTCTCTGGAAGAAACCACAGTGCCCAACCATGTTCTAAGCCCTCCCATCCTCCCTGGGCTTCTGGCAGCAGGAGTGAAAAGAGAGGAGCAGAGCACTGGGACCCGTTTGACAAAACCCGGCTTCCCAAGGGAAAGTCTTTCTCCACGTGCAGACATGCTCCCAGGTGCCTGTGGCAAGGGGAAGGAAATGCCATACACTGACCTGGAAGAGACCACAGGGCCCAGGCACAGTCTGAACCCTTCCCTCAACCCGGCGGTTTTGCTAGCAGGAGTTCAACCCCAACGAACACAGCCCGGAGACCCCTGGGGCAAAAACGGCTTCCGACGATCAATAGGTGCTTGCTGTGGAACACCTATCCCAAGTGGGGGAAGCCAGCTCAACAAAATGCCACACACCCAGGTGTAAGAAACAACATTGCCCAGGCATGGTCTAAGCCCCTCACCTCGTCCCTGTGCTTTGGGGAGCCGGAGGGACAGCCGAGGCCCACGGCCCTGAGACCCCTTTGCAAAAAGCCGGCTTCCCACGGAGACAGTTTTCCTGAGGTGCAGACCCTATCCCAAGTGGTTGTGGCAAGGTAAAGCAAATGCCCTCCACTTCTCTGGAAGAAACCACAGTGCCCAGCCATGTTCTAAGCCCTGCCATCCTCCCTGGGCTTCTGGCAGCAGGAGTGAAAAGAGAGGAGCAGAGCACTGGGACCCGTTTGACAAAACCAGGCTTCCCACGGGAAAGTCTTTCTCCACGTGCAGACATGCTCCCAGGTGCCTGTGGCAAGGGGAAGGAAATGCCATACACTGACCTGGAAGAGACCACAGGGCCCAGGCACCGTCTAAACCCTTCCCTCAACCCGGCGGTTTTGCTAGCAGGAGTTCAACCCCAACGATCACAGCCCGGAGACCCCTGGGGCAAAAACGGCTTCCGACGATCAATAGGTGCTTGCTGTGGAACACCTTTCCCAAGTGGGGGTAGCCAGCTCAACAAAATGCCACACACCCAGGTGTAAGAAACAACATTGCCCAGGCATGGTCTAAGCCCCTCACCTCGTCCCTGTGTTTTGGGGAGCCTGAGGGACAGCCGAGGCACACGGCCCTAGACCCCTTTGCAAAAAGCCGGCTTCCCACGGAGACAGTTTTCCTGAGGTGCAGACCCTATCCCTAGTGGTTGTGGCAAGGTAAAGCAAATGCCCTCGAATTCTCTGGAAGAAACCACAGTGCCCAACCATGTTCTAAGCCCTCCCATCCTCCCTGGGCTTCTGGCAGCAGGAGTGAAAAGAGAGGAGCAGAGCACTGGGACCCGTTTGACAAAACCCGGCTTCCCACGGGAAAGTCTTTCTCCACGTGCAGACATGCTCCCAGGTGCCTGTGGCAAGGGGAAGGAAATGCCATACACTGACCTGGAAGAGACCACAGGGCCCAGGCACAGTCTGAACCCTTCCCTCAACCCGGCGGTTTTGCTAGCAGGAGTTCAACCCCAACGAACACAGCCCGGAGACCCCTGAGGCAAAAACGGCTTCCGACGAACAATAGGTGCTTGCTGTGGAACTCCTATCCCAAGTGGGGGTAGCCAGCTCAACAAAAAGCCACAAACCCAGGTGTAAGAAACAACATTGCCCAGGCATGGTCTAAGCCCCTCACCTCGTCCCTGTGCTTTGGGGAGCCTGAGGGACAGCCGAGGCACACGGCCCTGAGACCCCTTTGCAAAAAGCCGGCTTCCCACGGAGACAGTTTTCCTGAGGTGCAGACCCTATCCCAAGTGGTTGTGGCAAGGTAAAGCAAATGCCCTCGAATTCTCTGGAAGAAACCACAGTGCCCAACCATGTTCTAAGCACTCCCATCCTCCCTGGGCTTCTGGCAGCAGGAGTGAAAAGAGAGGAGCAGAGCACTGGGTCCCGTTTGACAAAACCCGGCTTCCCACGGGAAAGTCTTTCTCCACGTGCAGACATGCTCCCAGGTGCCTGGGGCAAGGGGAAGGAAATGCCATACACTGACCTGGAAGAGACCACAGGGCCCAGGCACAGTCTGAACCCTTCCCTCAACCCGGCGGTTTTGCTAGCAGGAGTTCAACCCCAACGAACACAGCCCGGAGACCCCTGGGGCAAAAACGGCTTCCGACGAACAATAGATGCTTGCTGTGGAACACCTATCCCAAGTGGGGGTAGCCAGCTCAACAAAATGCCACACACCCAGGTGTAAGAAACAACATTGCCCCGGCATGGACTAAGCCCCTCACCTCGTCCCTGTGCATTGGGGAGCCGGAGGGACAGCCGAGGCACACGGCCCTGAGACCCCTTTGCAAAACGCCGGCTTCCCACGGAAACAGTTTTCCTGAGGTGCAGACCCTATCCCAAGTGGTTGTGGCAAGGTAAAGCAAATGCCCTCCACTTCTCTTGAAGAAACCACAGTGCCCAGCCATGTTCTAAGCCCTCCCATCCTCCCTGGGCTTCTGGCAGCAGGAGTGAAAAGAGAGGAGCAGAGTACTGGGACCCGTTTGACAAAACCCGGCTTCCCATGGGAAAGTCTTTCTCCACGTGCAGACATGCTCCCAGGTGCCTGTGGCAAGGGGAAGGAAATGCCATACACTGACCTGGAAGAGACCACAGGGCCCAGGCACAGTCTGAACCCTTCCCTCAACCCGGCGGTTTTGCTAGGAGGAGTTCAACCCCAACGAACACAGCACGGAGAACCCTGGGGCAAAAACTGCTTCCGACGAACAATAGGTGCTTGCTGTGGAACACCTATCCCAAGTGGGGGTAGCCAGCTCAACAAAATGCCACACACCCAGGTGTAAGAAACAACATTGCCCAGGCATGGTCTAAGCCCCTCACCTCGTCCCTGTGCTTTGGGGAGCCGGAGGGACAGCCGAGGCCCACGGCCCTGAGACCCCTTTGCAAAAAGCCGGCTTCCCACGGAGACAGTTTTCCTGAGGTGCAGACCCTATCCCAAGTGGTTGTGGCAAGGTAAAGCAAATGCCCTCCACTTCTCTGGAAGAAACCACAGTGCCCTGCCATGTTCTAAGCCCTCCCATCCTCCCTGGGCTTCTGGCAGCAGGAGTGAAAAGAGAGGAGCAGAGCACTGGGAACCGTTTGACAAAACCCGGCTTCCCACGGGACAGTCTTTCTCCACGTGCAGACATGCTCCCAGGTGCCTGTGGCAAGGGGAAGGAAATGCCATACACTGACCTGGAAGAGACCACAGTGCCCAGGCACAGTCTGAACCCTTCCCTCAACCCGGCGGTTTTGCTAGCAGGAGTTCAACCCCAACGAACACAGCCCGGAGACCCCTGGGGCAAAAACGGCTTCCGACGATCAATAGGTGCTTGCTGTGGAACACCTATCCCAAGTGGGGGAAGCCAGCTCAACAAAATGCCACACACCCAGGTGTAAGAAACAACATTGCCCAGGCATGGTCTAAGCCCCTCACCTCGTCCCTGTGCTTTGGGGAGCCGGAGGGACAGCCGAGGCCCACGACCCTGAGACCCCTTTGCAAAAAGCCGGCTTCCCTCAGATACAGTTTTCCTGAGGTGCAGACCCTATCCCAAGTGGTAGTGGCAAGGTAAAGCAAATACCCTCCACTTCTCTTGAAGAAACCACAGTGCCCAGCCATGTTCTAAGCAATCCCATCCTCCCTGGGCTTCTGGCAGCAGGAGTGAAAAGAGAGGAGCAGAGCACTGGGACCCGTTTGACAAAACCCGGCTTCCCACGGGAAAGTCTTTCTCCACGTGCAGACATGCTCCCAGGTGCCTGGGGCAAGGGGAAGGAAATGCCATACACTGACCTGGAAGAGACCACAGGGCCCAGGCACAGTCTGAACCCTTCCCTCATCCCGGCGGTTTTACTAGCAGGAGTTCAACCCCCACGAACACAGCCCGGAGACCCCTGGGGCAAAAACGGCTTCCGACGATCAATAGGTGCTTGCTGTGGAACACCTATCCCAAGTGGGGGTAGCCAGCTCAACAAAATGCCACACACCCAGGTGTAAGAAACAACATTGCCCAGGCATGGTCTAAGCCCCTCACCTCGTCCCTGTGCTTTGGGGAGCCGGAGGGACAGCCGAGGCCCACGGCCCTGAGACCCCTTTGCAAAAAGCCGGCTTCCCACGGAGACAGTTTTCCTGAGGTGCAGACCCTATCCCAAGTGGTTGTGGCAAGGTAAAGCAAATGCCCTCCACTTCTCTGGAAGAAACCACAGTGCCCAGCCATGTTCTAAGCCCTGCCATCCTCCCTGGGCTTCTGGCAGCAGGAGTGAAAAGAGAGGAGCAGAGCACTGGGACCCGTTTGACAAAACCAGGCTTCCCACGGGAAAGTCTTTCTCCACGTGCAGACATGCTCCCAGGTGCCTGGGGCAAGGGGAAGGAAATGCCATACACTGACCTGGAAGAGACCACAGGGCCCAGGCACCGTCTAAACCCTTCCCTCAACCTGGCGGTTTTGCTAGCAGGAGTTCAACCCCAACGATCACAGCCCGGAGACCCCTGGGGCAAAAACGGCTTCCGACGATCAATAGGTGCTTGCTGTGGAACACCTTTCCCAAGTGGGGGTAGCCAGCTCAACAAAATGCCACACACCCAGGTGTAAGAAACAACATTGCCCAGGCATGGTCTAAGCCCCTCACCTCGTCCCTGTGTTTTGGGGAGCCTGAGGGACAGCCGAGGCACACGGCCCTAGACCCCTTTGCAAAAAGCCGGCTTCCCACGGAGACAGTTTTCCTGAGGTGCAGACCCTATCCCTAGTGGTTGTGGCAAGGTAAAGCAAATGCCCTCGAATTCTCTGGAAGAAACCACAGTGCCCAACCATGTTCTAAGCCCTCCCATCCTCCCTGGGCTTCTGGCAGCAGGAGTGAAAAGAGAGGAGCAGAGCACTGGGACCCGTTTGACAAAACCCGGCTTCCCACGGGAAAGTCTTTCTCCACGTGCAGACATGCTCCCAGGTGCCTGGGGCAAGGGGAAGGAAATGCCATACACTGACCTGGAAGAGACCACAGGGCCCAGGCACAGTCTGAACCCTTCCCTCAACCCGGCGGTTTTGCTAGCAGGAGTTCAACCCCAACGAACACAGCCCGGAGACCCCTGGGGCAAAAACGGCTTCCGACGAACAATAGGTGCTTGCTGTGGAACACCTATCCCAAGTGGGGGTAGCCAGCTCAACAAAATGCCACACACCCAGGTGTAAGAAACAACATTGCCCCGGCATGGACTAAGCCCCTCACCTCGTCCCTGTGCATTGGGGAGCCGGAGGGACAGCCGAGGCACACGGCCCTGAGACCCCTTTGCAAAACGCCGGCTTCCCACGGAAACAGTTTTCCTGAGGTGCACACCCAATCCCAAGTGGTTGTGGCAAGGTAAAGCAAATGCCCTCCACTTCTCTTGAAGAAACCACAGTGCCCAGCCATGTTCTAAGCCCTCCCATCCTCCCTGGGCTTCTGGCAGCAGGAGTGAAAAGAGAGGAGCAGAGTACTGGGACCCGTTTGACAAAACCCGGCTTCCCATGGGAAAGTCTTTCTCCACGTGCAGACATGCTCCCAGGTGCCTGTGGCAAGGGGAAGGAAATGCCATACACTGACCTGGAAGAGACCACAGGGCCCAGGCACAGTCTGAACCCTTCCCTCAACCCGGCGGTTTTGCTAGGAGGAGTTCAACCCCAACGAACACAGCACGGAGAACCCTGGGGCAAAAACTGCTTCCGACGAACAATAGGTGCTTGCTGTGGAACACCTATCCCAAGTGGGGGTAGCCAGCTCAACAAAATGCCACACACCCAGGTGTAAGAAACAACATTGCCCAGGCATGGTCTAAGCCCCTCACCTCGTCCCTGTGCTTTGGGGAGCCGGAGGGACAGCCGAGGCCCACGGCCCTGAGACCCCTTTGCAAAAAGCCGGCTTCCCACGGAGACAGTTTTCCTGAGGTGCAGACCCTATCCCAAGTGGTTGTGGCAAGGTAAAGCAAATGCCCTCCACTTCTCTGGAAGAAACCACAGTGCCCTGCCATGTTCTAAGCCCTCCCATCCTCCCTGGGCTTCTGGCAGCAGGAGTGAAAAGAGAGGAGCAGAGCACTGGGAACCGTTTGACAAAACCCGGCTTCCCACGGGACAGTCTTTCTCCACGTGCAGACATGCTCCCAGGTGCCTGTGGCAAGGGGAAGGAAAAGCCATACACTGACCTGGAAGAGACCACAGTGCCCAGGCACAGTCTGAACCCTTCCCTCAACCCGGCGGTTTTGCTAGCAGGAGTTCAACCCCAACGAACACAGCCCGGAGACCCCTGGGGCAAAAACGGCTTCCGACGATCAATAGGTGCTTGCTGTGGAACACCTATCCCAATTGGGGGAAGCCAGCTCAACAAAATGCCACACACCCAGGTGTAAGAAACAACATTGCCCAGGCATGGTCTAAGCCCCTCACCTCGTCCCTGTGCTTTGGGGAGCCGGAGGGACAGCCGAGGCCCACGACCCTGAGACCCCTTTGCAAAAAGCCGGCTTCCCTCAGAGACAGTTTTCCTGAGGTGCAGACCCTATCCCAAGTGGTAGTGGCAAGGTAAAGCAAATACCCTCCACTTCTCTTGAAGAAACCACAGTGCCCAGCCATGTTCTAAGCAATCCCATCCTCCCTGGGCTTCTGGCAGCAGGAGTGAAAAGAGAGGAGCAGAGCACTGGGACCCGTTTGACAAAACCCGGCTTCCCACGGGAAAGTCTTTCTCCACGTGCAGACATGCTCCCAGGTGCCTGTGGCAAGGGGAAGGAAATGCCATACACTGACCTGGAAGAGACCACAGGGCCCAGGCACAGTCTGAACCCTTCCCTCAACCCGGCGGTTTTGCTAGCAGGAGTTCAACCCCAACGAACACAGCCCGGAGACCCCTGAGGCAAAAACGGCTTCCGACGAACAATAGGTGCTTGCTGTGGAACACCTATCCCAAGTGGGGGTAGCCAGCTCAACAAAATGCCACACACCCAGGTGTAAGAAACAACATTGCCCCGGCATGGACTAAGCCCCTCACCTCGTCCCTGTGCATTGGGGAGCCGGAGGGACAGCCGAGGCACACGGCCCTGAGACCCCTTTGCAAAACGCCGGCTTCCCACGGAGACAGTTTTCCTGAGGTGCAGACCCTATCCCAAGTGGTTGTGGCAAGGTAAAGCAAATGCCCTCCACTTCTCTGGAAGAAACCACAGTGCCCAGCCATGTTCTAAGCCGTCCCATCCTCCCTGGGCTTCTGGCAGCAGGAGTGAAAAGAGAGGAGCAGAGCACTGGGACCCGTTTGACAAAACCCGGCTTCCCACGGGAAAGTCTTTCTCCACGTGCAGACATGCTCCCAGGTGCCTGGGGCAAGGGGAAGGAAATGCCATACACTGACCTGGAAGAGACCACAGGGCCCAGGCACAGTCTGAACCCTTCCCTCATCCCGGCGGTTTTACTAGCAGGAGTTCAACCCCCACGAACACAGCCCGGAGACACCTGGGGCAAAAACGGCTTCCGACGATCAATAGGTGCTTGCTGTGGAACACCTATTCCAAGTGGGGGAAGCCAGCTCAAAAAAATGCCACACACCCAGGTGTAAGTAACAACATTGCCCAGGCTTGGTCTAAGCCCCTCACCTCGTCCCTGTGCTTTGGGGAGCCGGAGGGACAGTCGAGGCCCACGGCCCTGAGACCCCTTTGCAAAAAGCCGGCTTCCCACGGAAACAGTTTTCCTGAGGTGCAGACCCTATCCCAAGTGGTTGTGGCAAGGTAAAGCAAATGCCCTCCACTTCTCTGGAAGAAACCACAGTGCCCAGCCATGTTCTAAGCCCTCCCATCCTCCCTGGGCTTCTGGCAGCAGGAGTGAAAAGAGAGGAGCAGAGCACTGGGAACCGTTTGAAAAAACCCGGCTTCCCACGGGACAGTCTTTCTCCACGTGCAGACATGCTCCCAGGTGCCTGTGGCAAGGGGAAGGAAATGCCATACACTGACCTGGAAGAGACCACAGGGCCCAGGCACAGTCTGAACCCTTCCCTCAACCCGGCGGTTTTGCTAGCAGGAGTTCAACCCCAACGAACACAGCCCGGTGACCCCTGGGGCAAAAACGGCTTCCGACGATCAATAGGTGCTTGCTGTGGAACACCTATCCCAAGTGGGGGAAGCCAGCTCAACAAAATGCCACACACCCAGGTGTAAGAAACAACATTGCCCAGGCATGGTCTAAGCCCCTCACCTCGTCCCTGTGCTTTGGGGAGCCGGAGGGACAGCCGAGGCCCACGGCCCTGAGACCCTTTTGCAAAAAGCCGGCTTCCCTCAGAGAGTTTTCCTGAGGTGCAGACCCTATCCCAAGTGGTTGTGGCAAGGTAAAGCAAATGCCCTCCACTTCTCTGGAAGAAACCACAGTGCCCAACCATGTTCTAAGCCCTCCCATCCTCCCTGGGCTTCTGGCAACAGGAGTGAAAAGAGAGGAGCAGAGCACTGGGACCCGTTTGACAAAACCCGGCTTCCCACGGGAAAGTCTTTCTCCACGTGCAGACATGCTCCCAGGTGCCTGTGGCAAGGGGAAGGAAATGCCATACACTGACCTGGAAGAGACCACAGGGCCCAGGCAGAGTCTGAACCCTTCCCTCAACCCGGCGGTTTTGCTAGAAGGAGTTCAACCCCAACGAACACAGTCCGGAGACCCCTGGGGCAAAAACGGCTTCCGACGATCAATAGGTGCTTGCTGTGGAACACCTATCCCAAGTGGTGGAAGCCAGCTCAACAAAATGCCACACACCCAGGTGGAAGAAACAACATTGCCCAGGCTTGGTCTAAGCCCCTCACCTCGTCCCTGTGCTTTGGGGAGCCGGAGGGACAGCCGAGGCCCACAACCCAGAGAACCCTTTGCAAAAAGCCGGCTTCCCACGGAGACAGTTTTCCTGAGGTGCAGACCCTATCCGTAGTGGTTGTGGCAAGGTAAAGCAAATGCCCTCGAATTCTCTGGAAGAAACCACAGTGCCCAGCCATGTTCTAAGCCCTCCAATCCTCCCTGGTCTTCTGGCAGCAGGAGTGAAAAGAGAGGAGCAGAGCACTGGGACCCGTTTGACAAAACCCGGCTTCCCACGGGAACGTCTTTCTCCACGTGCAGACATGCTCCCAGGTGCCTGTGGCAAGGGGAAGGAAATGCCATACACTGACCTGGAAGAGACCACAGGGCCCAGGCACAGTCTGAACCCTTCCCTCAACCCGGCGGTTTTGCTAGCAGGAGTTCAACCCCAACGAACACAGCCCGGAGACCCCTGAGGCAAAAACGGCTTCCGACGAACAATAGGTGCTTGCTGTGGAACACCTATCCCAAGTGGGGGTAGCCAGCTCAACAAAATGCCACACACGCAGGTGTAAGAAACAACATTGCCCCGGCATGGTCTGAGCCCCTCACCTCATCCCTGTGCTTTGGGGAGCCGGAGGGACAGCCGAGGCCCACGGCCCTGAGACCCCTTTGCAATACGCCGGCTTCCCACGGAGACAGTTTTCCTGAGGTGCACACCAAATCCCAAGTGGTTGTGGCAAGGTAAAGCAAATGCCCTCCACTTCTCTGGAAGAAACCACAGTGCCCAGCCATGTTCTAAGCCCTCCCATCCTCCCTGGGCTTCTGGCAGCAGGAGTGAAAAGAGAGGAGCAGAGCACTGGGACCCGTTTGACAAAACCCGGCTTCCCACGGGAAAGTCTTTCTCCACGTGCAGACATGCTCCCAGGTGCCTGGGGCAAGGGGAAGGAAATGCCATACACTGACCTGGAAGAGACCACAGGGCCCAGGCACAGTCTGAACCCTTCCCTCATCCCGGCGGTTTTGCTAGCAGGAGTTCAACCCCCACGAACACAGCCCGGAGACCCCTGGGGCAAAAACGGCTTCCGACGATCAATAGGTGCTTGCTGTGGAACACCTATCCCAAGTGGGGGTAGCCAGCTCAGCAAAATGCCACACACCCAGGTGTAAGAAACAACATTGCCCAGGCATGGTCTAAGCCCCTCACATCGTCCCTGTGCTTTGGGGAACCGGAGGGACATCCGAGGCCCACGTCCCTGAGACCCCTTTGCAAAAAGCCGGCTTCCCACGGAGACAGTTTTCCTGAGGTGCAGACCCTATCCCAAGTGGTTGTGGCAAGGTAAAGCAAATGCCCTCCACTTCTCTGGAAGAAACCACAGTGCCCAACCATGTTCTAAGCCCTCCCATCCTCCCTGGGCTTCTGGCAGCAGGAGTGAAAAGAGAGGAGCAGAGCACTGGGACCCGTTTGACAAAACCCGGCTTCCCACGGGAAAGTCTTTCTCCACGTGCAGACATGCTCCCAGGTGCCTGTGGCAAGGGGAAGGAAATGCCATACACTGACCTGGAAGAGACCACAGGGCCCAGGCACAGTCTGAACCCTTCCCTCAACCCGGCGGTTTTGCTAGCAGGAGTTCAACCCCAACGAACACAGCCCGGAGAACCCTGGGGCAAAAACGGCTTCCGACGAACAATAGGTGCTTGCTGTGGAACACCTATCCCAAGTGGGGGTAGCCAGCTCAACAAAATGCCACACACCCAGGTGTAAGAAACAGCATTGCCCAGGCATGGTCTAAGCCCCTCACCTCGTCCCTGTGCTTTGGGGAGCCGGAGGGACAGCCGAGGCCCACGGCCCTGAGACCCCTTTGCAAAAAGCCGGCTTCCCACGGAGACAGTTTTCCTGAGGTGCAGACCCTATCCCAAGTGGTTGTGGCAAGGTAAAGCAAATGCCCTCCACTTCTCTGGAAGAAACCACAGTGCCCAGCCATGTTCTAAGCCCTCCCATTCTCCCTGGGCTTCTGGCAGCAAGAGTGAAAAGAGAGGAGCAGAGCACTGGGACGCGTTTGACAAAACCTGGCTTCCCACGGGAAAGTCTTTCTCCACGTGCAGACATGCTCCCAGGTGCCTGTGGCAAGGGGAAGGAAATGCCATACACTGACCTGGAAGAGACCACAGGGCCCAGGCACAGTCTGAACCCTTCCCTCATCCCGGCGGTTTTGCTAGCAGGAGTTCAACCCCCACGAACACAGCCCGGAGACCCCTGGGGCAAAAACGGCTTCCGACGATCAATAGGTGCTTGCTGTGGAACACCTATCCCAAGTGGGGGTAGCCAGCTCAGCAAAATGCCACACACCCAGGTGTAAGAAACAACATTGCCCAGGCATGGTCTAAGCCCCTCACATCGTCCCTGTGCTTTGGGGAACCGGAGGGACATCCGAGGCCCACGTCCCTGAGACCCCTTTGCAAAAAGCCGGCTTCCCACAAAGACAGTTTTCCTGAGGTGCAGACCCTATCCCAAGTGGTTGTGGCAAGGTAAAGCAAATGCCCTCCACTTCTCTGGAAGAAACCACAGTGCCCAACCATGTTCTAAGCCCTCCCATCCTCCCTGGGCTTCTGGCAGCAGGAGTGAAAAGAGAGGAGCAGAGCACTGGGACCCGTTTGACAAAACCCGGCTTCCCACGGGAAAGTCTTTCTCCACGTGCAGACATGCTCCCAGGTGCCTGGGGCAAGGGGAAGGAAATGCCATACACTGACCTGGAAGAGACCACAAGGCCCAGGCACAGTCTGAACCCTTCCCTCAACCCGGCGGTTTTGCTAGCAGGAGTTCAACCCCAACGAACACAGCCCGGAGACCCCTGAGGCAAAAACGGCTTCCGACGAACAATAGGTGCTTGCTGTGGAACTCCTATCCCAAGTGGGGGTAGCCAGCTCAACAAAAAGCCACAAACCCAGGTGTAAGAAACAACATTGCCCAGGCATGGTCTAAGCCCCTCACCTCGTCCCTGTGCTTTGGGGAGCCTGAGGGACAGCCGAGGCACACGGCCCTGAGACCCCTTTGCAAAAAGCCGGCTTCCCACGGAGACAGTTTTCCTGAGGTGCAGACCCTATCCCAAGTGGTTGTGGCAAGGTAAAGCAAATGCCCTCGAATTCTCTGGAAGAAACCACAGTGCCCAACCATGTTCTAAGCACTCCCATCCTCCCTGGGCTTCTGGCAGCAGGAGTGAAAAGAGAGGAGCAGAGCACTGGGTCCCGTTTGACAAAACCCGGCTTCCCACGGGAAAGTCTTTCTCCACGTGCAGACATGCTCCCAGGTGCCTGGGGCAAGGGGAAGGAAATGCCATACACTGACCTGGAAGAGACCACAGGGCCCAGGCACAGTCTGAACCCTTCCCTCAACCCGGCGGTTTTGCTAGCAGGAGTTCAACCCCAACGAACACAGCCCGGAGACCCCTGGGGCAAAAACGGCTTCCGACGAACAATAGGTGCTTGCTGTGGAACACCTATCCCAAGTGGGGGTAGCCAGCTCAACAAAATGCCACACACCCAGGTGTAAGAAACAACATTGCCCCGGCATGGACTAAGCCCCTCACCTCGTCCCTGTGCATTGGGGAGCCGGAGGGACAGCCGAGGCACACGGCCCTGAGACCCCTTTGCAAAACGCCGGCTTCCCACGGAAACAGTTTTCCTGGGGTGCACACCCAATCCCAAGTGGTTGTGGCAAGGTAAAGCAAATGCCCTCCACTTCTCTGGAAGAAACCACAGTGCCCAGCCATGTTCTAAGCCCTCCCATCCTCCCTGGGCTTCTGGCAGCAGGAGTGAAAAGAGAGGAGCAGAGCACTGGGACCCGTTTGACAAAACCCGGCTTCCCACGGGAAAGTCTTTCTCCACGTGCAGACATGCTCCCAGGTGCCTGGGGCAAGGGGAAGGAAATGCCATACACTGACCTGGAAGAGACCACAGGGCCCAGGCACAGTCTGAACCCTTCCCTCAACCCGGCGGTTTTGCTAGCAGGAGTTCAACCCCAACGAACACAGCCCGGAGACCCCTGGGGCAAAAACGGCTTCCGACGATCAATAGGTGCTTGCTGTGGAACACCTATCCCAAGTGGGGGAAGCCAGCTCAACAAAATGCCACACACCCAGGTGTAAGAAACAACATTGCCCAGGCATGGTCTAAGGCCCTCACCTCGTCCCTGTGCTTTGGAGAGCCGGAGGGACAGCCGAGGCCCACGGCCCTGAGACCCCTTTGCAAAAAGCCGGCTTCCCACGGAGACAGTTTTCCTGAGGTGCAGACCCTATCCCAAGTGGTTGTGGCAAGGTAAAGCAAATGCCCTCCACTTCTCTGGAAGAAACCACAGTGCCCAACCATGTTCTAAGCCCTCCCATCCTCCCTGGGCTTCTGGCAGCAGGAGTGAAAAGAGAGGAGCAGAGCACTGGGACCCGTTTGACAAAACCCGGCTTCCCACGGGAAAGTCTTTCTCCACGTGCAGACATGCTCCCAGGTGCCTGTGGCAAGGGGAAGGAATTGCCATACACTGACCTTGAAGAGACCACAGGGCCCAGGCACAGTCTGAACCCTTCCCTCAACCCGGCGGTTTTGCTAGCAGGAGTTCAACCCCAACGAACACAGCCCGGAGACCCCTGGGGCAAAAACGGCTTCCGAGGAACAATAGGTGCTTGCTGTGGAACACCTATCCCAAGTGGGGGTAGCCAGCTCAACAAAATGCCACACACGCAGGTGTAAGAAACAACATTGCCCCGGCATGGTCTGAGCCCCTCACCTCATCCCTGTGCTTTGGGGAGCCGGAGGGACAGCCGAGGCCCACGGCCCTGAGACCCCTTTGCAATACGCCGGCTTCCCACGGAGACAGTTTTCCTGAGGTGCACACCAAATCCCAAGTGGTTGTGGCAAGGTAAAGCAAATGCCCTCCACTTCTCTGGAAGAAACCACAGTGCCCAGCCATGTTCTAAGCCCTCCCATCCTCCCTGGGCTTCTGGCAGCAGGAGTGAAAAGAGAGGAGCAGAGCACTGGGACCCGTTTGACAAAACCCGGCTTCCCACGGGAAAGTCTTTCTCCACGTGCAGACATGCTCCCAGGTGCCTGGGGCAAGGGGAAGGAAATGCCATACACTGACCTGGAAGAGACCACAGGGCCCAGGCACAGTCTGAACCCTTCCCTCATCCCGGCGGTTTTGCTAGCAGGAGTTCAACCCCCACGAACACAGCCCGGAGACCCCTGGGGCAAAAACGGCTTCCGACGATCAATAGGTGCTTGCTGTGGAACACCTATCCCAAGTGGGGGTAGCCAGCTCAACAAAATGCCACACACCCAGGTGTAAGAAACAACATTGCCCAGGTATGGTCTAAGCCCCTCACCTCGTCCCTGTGCTTTGGGGAGCCGGAGGGACAGCCGAGGCCCACGGCCCTGAGACCCCTTTGCAAAAAGCCGGCTTCCCACGGAGACAGTTTTCCTGAGGTGCAGACCCTATCCCAAGTGGTTGTGGCAAGGTAAAGCAAATGCCCTCCACTTCTCTGGAAGAAACCACAGTGCCCAGCCATGTTCTAAGCCCTCCCATCCTCCCTGGGCTTCTGGCAGCAGGAGTGAAAAGAGAGGAGCAGAGCACTGGGAACCGTATGACAAAACCCGGCTTCCCACGGGACAGTCTTTCTCCACGTGCAGACATGCTCCCAGGTGCCTGTGGCAAGGGGAAGGAAATGCCATACACTGACCTGGAAGAGACCACAGGGCCCAGGCACAGTCTGAACCCTTCCCTCAACCCGGCGGTTTTGCTAGCAGGAGTTCAACCCCAACGAACACAGCCCGGAGACCCCTGGGGCAAAAACGGCTTCCGACGATCAATAGGTGCTTGCTGTGGAACACCTATCCCAAGTGGGGGAAGCCAGCTCAACAAAATGCCACACACCCAGGTGTAAGAAACAACATTGCCCAGGCATGGTCTAAGCCCCTCACCTCGTCCCTGTGCTTTGGGGAGCCGGAGGGACAGCCGAGGCCCACGACCCTGAGCCCCCTTTGCAAAAAGCCGGCTTCCCTCAGAGACAGTTTTCCTGAGGTGCAGACCCTATCCCAAGTGGTAGTGGCAAGGTAAAGCAAATGCCCTCCACTTCTCTGGAAGAAACCACAGTGCCCAGCCATGTTCTAAGCCCTCCCATCCTCCCTGGGCTTCTGGCAGCAGGAGTGAAAAGAGAGGAGCAGAGCACTGGGACCCGTTTGACAAAACCCGGCTTCCCACGGGAAAGTCTTTCTCCACGTGCAGACATGCTCCCAGGTGCCTGGGGCAAGGGGAAGGAAATGCCATACACTGACCTGGAAGAGACCACAGGGCCCAGGTACAGTCTGAACCCTTCCCTCAACCCGGCGGTATTGCTAGCAGGAGTTCAACCCCAACGAACACAGCCCGGAGACCCCTGGGGCAAAAACGGCTTCCGACGATCAATAGGTGCTTGCTGTGGAACACCTATCCCAAGTGGGGGAAGCCAGCTCAACAAAATGCCACACACCCAGGTGTAAGAAACAACATTGCCCAGGCATGGTCTAAGCCCCTCACCTCGTCCCTGTGCTTTGGGGAGCCGGAGGGACAGCCGAGGCCCACGGCCCTGAGACCCTTTTGCAAAAAGCCGGCTTCCCTCAGAGAGTTTTCCTGAGGTGCAGACCCTATCCCAAGTGGTTGTGGCAAGGTAAAGCAAATGCCCTCCACTTCTCTGGAAGAAACCACAGTGCCCAACCATGTTCTAAGCCCTCCCATCCTCCCTGGGCTTCTGGCAGCAGGAGTGAAAAGAGAGGAGCAGAGCACTGGGACCCGTTTGACAAAACCCGGCTTCCCACGGGAAAGTCTTTCTCCACGTGCAGACATGCTCCCAGGTGCCTGTGGCAAGGGGAAGGAAATGCCATACACTGACCTGGAAGAGACCACAGGGCCCAGGCAGAGTCTGAACCCTTCCCTCAACCCGGCGGTTTTGCTAGAAGGAGTTCAACCCCAACGAACACAGTCCGGAGACCCCTGGGGCAAAAACGGCTTCCGACGATCAATAGGTGCTTGCTGTGGAACACCTATCCCAAGTGGTGGAAGCCAGCTCAACAAAATGCCACACACCCAGGTGGAAGAAACAACATTGCCCAGGCTTGGTCTAAGCCCCTCACCTCGTCCCTGTGCTTTGGGGAGCCGGAGGGACAGCCGAGGCCCACGACCCAGAGAACCCTTTGCAAAAAGCCGGCTTCCCACGGAGACAGTTTTCCTGAGGTGCAGACCCTATCCGTAGTGGTTGTGGCAAGGTAAAGCAAATGCCCTCGAATTCTCTGGAAGAAACCACAGTGCCCAGCCATGTTCTAAGCCCTCCCATCCTCCCTGGGCTTCTGGCAGCAGGAGTGAAAAGAGAGGAGCAGAGCACTGGGACCCGTTTGACAAAACCCGGCTTCCCACGGGAACGTCTTTCTCCACGTGCAGACATGCTCCCAGGTGCCTGTGGCAAGGGGAAGGAAATGCCATACACTGACCTTGAAGAGACCACAGGGCCCAGGCACAGTCTGAACCCTTCCCTCAACCCGGCGGTTTTGCTAGCAGGAGTTCAACCCCAACGAACACAGCCCGGAGACCCCTGGGGCAAAAACGCCTTCCGACGAACAATAGGTGCTTGCTGTGGATCACCTATCCCAAGTGGGGGTAGCCAGCTCAACAAAATGCCACACACGCAGGTGTAAGAAACAACATTGCCCCGGCATGGTCTGAGCCCCTCACCTCATCCCTGTGCTTTGGGGAGCCGGAGGGACAGCCGAGGCCCACGGCCCTGAGACCCCTTTGCAATACGCCGGCTTCCCACGGAGACAGTTTTCCTGAGGTGCACACCAAATCCCAAGTGGTTGTGGCAAGGTAAAGCAAATGCCCTCCACTTCTCTGGAAGAAACCACAGTGCCCAGCCATGTTCTAAGCCCTCCCATCCTCCCTGGGCTTCTGGCAGCAGGAGTGAAAAGAGAGGAGCAGAGCACTGGGACCCGTTTGACAAAACCCGGCTTCCCACGGGAAAGTCTTTCTCCACGTGCAGACATGCTCCCAGGTGCCTGGGGCAAGGGGAAGGAAATGCCATACACTGACCTGGAAGAGACCACAGGGCCCAGGCACAGTCTGAACCCTTCCCTCATCCCGGCGGTTTTGCTAGCAGGAGTTCAACCCCCACGAACACAGCCCGGAGACCCCTGGGGCAAAAACGGCTTCCGACGATCAATAGGTGCTTGCTGTGGAACACCTATCCCAAGTGGGGGTAGCCAGCTCAGCAAAATGCCACACACCCAGGTGTAAGAAACAACATTGCCCAGGCATGGTCTAAGCCCCTCACATCGTCCCTGTGCTTTGGGGAAACGGAGGGACATCCGAGGCCCACGTCCCTGAGACCCCTTTGCAAAAAGCCGGCTTCCCACGGAGACAGTTTTCCTGAGGTGCAGACCCTATCCCAAGTGGTTGTGGCAAGGTAAAGCAAATGCCCTCCACTTCTCTGGAAGAAACCACAGTGCCCAACCATGTTCTAAGCCCTCCCATCCTCCCTGGGCTTCTGGCAGCAGGAGTGAAAAGAGAGGAGCAGAGCACTGGGACCCGTTTGACAAAACCCGGCTTCCCACGGGAAAGTCTTTCTCCACGTGCAGACATGCTCCCAGGTGCCTGGGGCAAGGGGAAGGAAATGCCATACACTGACCTGGAAGAGACCACAGGGCCCAGGCACAGTCTGAACCCTTCCCTCAACCCGGCGGTTTTGCTAGCAGGAGTTCAACCCCAACGAACACAGCCCGGAGAACCCTGGGGCAAAAACGGCTTCCGACGAACAATAGGTGCTTGCTGTGGAACACCTATCCCAAGTGGGGGTAGCCAGCTCAACAAAATGCCACACACCCAGGTGTAAGAAACAACATTGCCCAGGCATGGTCTAAGCCCCTCACCTCGTCCCTGTGCTTTGGGGAGCCGGAGGGACAGCCGAGGCCCACGGCCCTGAGACCCCTTTGCAAAAAGCCGGCTTCCCACGGAGACAGTTTTCCTGAGGTGCAGACCCTATCCCAAGTGGTTGTGGCAAGGTAAAGCAAATGCCCTCCACTTCTCTGGAAGAAACCACAGTGCCCAGCCATGTTCTAAGCCCTCCCATTCTCCCTGGGCTTCTGGCAGCAAGAGTGAAAAGAGAGGAGCAGAGCACTGGGACGCGTTTGACAAAACCTGGCTTCCCACGGGAAAGTCTTTCTCCACGTGCAGACATGCTCCCAGGTGCCTGGGGCAAGGGGAAGGAAATGCCATACACTGACCTGGAAGAGACCACAGGGCCCAGGCACAGTCTGAACCCTTCCCTCATCCCGGCGGTTTTGCTAGCAGGAGTTCAACCCCCACGAACACAGCCCGGAGACCCCTGGGGCAAAAACGGCTTCCGACGATCAATAGGTGCTTGCTGTGGAACACCTATCCCAAGTGGGGGTAGCCAGCTCAGCAAAATGCCACACACCCAGGTGTAAGAAACAACATTGCCCAGGCATGGTCTAAGCCCCTCACATCGTCCCTGTGCTTTGGGGAACCGGAGGGACATCCGAGGCCCACGTCCCTGAGACCCCTTTGCAAAAAGCCGGCTTCCCACAAAGACAGTTTTCCTGAGGTGCAGACCCTATCCCAAGTGGTTGTGGCAAGGTAAAGCAAATGCCCTCCACTTCTCTGGAAGAAACCACAGTGCCCAACCATGTTCTAAGCCCTCCCATCCTCCCTGGGCTTCTGGCAGCAGGAGTGAAAAGAGAGGAGCAGAGCACTGGGACCCGTTTGACAAAACCCGGCTTCCCACGGGAAAGTCTTTCTCCACGTGCAGACATGCTCCCAGGTGCCTGGGGCAAGGGGAAGGAAATGCCATACACTGACCTGGAAGAGACCACAAGGCCCAGGCACAGTCTGAACCCTTCCCTCAACCCGGCGGTTTTGCTAGCAGGAGTTCAACCCCAACGAACACAGCCCGGAGACCCCTGAGGCAAAAACGGCTTCCGACGAACAATAGGTGCTTGCTGTGGAACTCCTATCCCAAGTGGGGGTAGCCAGCTCAACAAAAAGCCACAAACCCAGGTGTAAGAAACAACATTGCCCAGGCATGGTCTAAGCCCCTCACCTCGTCCCTGTGCTTTGGGGAGCCTGAGGGACAGCCGAGGCACACGGCCCTGAGACCCCTTTGCAAAAAGCCGGCTTCCCACGGAGACAGTTTTCCTGAGGTGCAGACCCTATCCCAAGTGGTTGTGGCAAGGTAAAGCAAATGCCCTCGAATTCTCTGGAAGAAACCACAGTGCCCAACCATGTTCTAAGCACTCCCATCCTCCCTGGGCTTCTGGCAGCAGGAGTGAAAAGAGAGGAGCAGAGCACTGGGTCCCGTTTGACAAAACCCGGCTTCCCACGGGAAAGTCTTTCTCCACGTGCAGACATGCTCCCAGGTGCCTGTGGCAAGGGGAAGGAAATGCCATACACTGACCTGGAAGAGACCACAGGGCCCAGGCACAGTCTGAACCCTTCCCTCAACCCGGCGGTTTTGCTAGCAGGAGTTCAACCCCAACGAACACAGCCCGGAGACCCCTGGGGCAAAAACGGCTTCCGACGAACAATAGGTGCTTGCTGTGGAACACCTATCCCAAGTGGGGGTAGCCAGCTCAACAAAATGCCACACACCCAGGTGTAAGAAACAACATTGCCCCGGCATGGACTAAGCCCCTCACCTCGTCCCTGTGCATTGGGGAGCCGGAGGGACAGCCGAGGCACACGGCCCTGAGACCCCTTTGCAAAACGCCGGCTTCCCACGGAAACAGTTTTCCTGGGGTGCACACCCAATCCCAAGTGGTTGTGGCAAGGTAAAGCAAATGCCCTCCACTTCTCTGGAAGAAACCACAGTGCCCAGCCATGTTCTAAGCCCTCCCATCCTCCCTGGGCTTCTGGCAGCAGGAGTGAAAAGAGAGGAGCAGAGCACTGGGACCCGTTTGACAAAACCCGGCTTCCCACGGGAAAGTCTTTCTCCACGTGCAGACATGCTCCCAGGTGCCTGGGGCAAGGGGAAGGAAATGCCATACACTGACCTGGAAGAGACCACAGGGCCCAGGCACAGTCTGAACCCTTCCCTCAACCCGGCGGTTTTGCTAGCAGGAGTTCAACCCCAACGAACACAGCCCGGAGAACCCTGGGGCAAAAACGGCTTCCGACGAACAATAGGTGCTTGCTGTGGAACACCTATCCCAAGTGGGGGTAGCCAGCTCAACAAAATGCCACACACCCAGGTGTAAGAAACAACATTGCCCAGGCATGGTCTAAGCCCCTCACATCGTCCCTGTGCTTTGGGGAGCCGGAGGGACATCCGAGGCCCACGTCCCTGAGACCCCTTTGCAAAAAGCCGGCTTCCCACAAAGACAGTTTTCCTGAGGTGCAGACCCTATCCCAAGTGGTTGTGGCAAGGTAAAGCAAATGCCCTCCACTTCTCTGGAAGAAACCACAGTGCCCAACCATGTTCTAAGCCCTCCCATCCTCCCTGGGCTTCTGGCAGCAGGAGTGAAAAGAGAGGAGCAGAGCACTGGGACCCGTTTGACAAAACCCGGCTTCCCACGGGAAAGTCTTTCTCCACGTGCAGACATGCTCCCAGGTGCCTGGGGCAAGGGGAAGGAAATGCCATACACTGACCTGGAAGAGACCACAAGGCCCAGGCACAGTCTGAACCCTTCCCTCAACCCGGCGGTTTTGCTAGCAGGAGTTCAACCCCAACGAACACAGCCCGGAGACCCCTGAGGCAAAAACGGCTTCCGACGAACAATAGGTGCTTGCTGTGGAACTCCTATCCCAAGTGGGGGTAGCCAGCTCAACAAAAAGCCACAAACCCAGGTGTAAGAAACAACATTGCCCAGGCATGGTCTAAGCCCCTCACCTCGTCCCTGTGCTTTGGGGAGCCTGAGGGACAGCCGAGGCACACGGCCCTGAGACCCCTTTGCAAAAAGCCGGCTTCCCACGGAGACAGTTTTCCTGAGGTGCAGACCCTATCCCAAGTGGTTGTGGCAAGGTAAAGCAAATGCCCTCGAATTCTCTGGAAGAAACCACAGTGCCCAACCATGTTCTAAGCACTCCCATCCTCCCTGGGCTTCTGGCAGCAGGAGTGAAAAGAGAGGAGCAGAGCACTGGGTCCCGTTTGACAAAACCCGGCTTTCCACGGGAAAGTCTTTCTCCACGTGCAGACATGCTCCCAGGTGCCTGGGGCAAGGGGAAGGAAATGCCATACACTGACCTGGAAGAGACCACAGGGCCCAGGCACAGTCTGAACCCTTCCCTCAACCCGGCGGTTTTGCTAGCAGGAGTTCAACCCCAACGAACACAGCCCGGAGAACCCTGGGGCAAAAACGGCTTCCGACGAACAATAGGTGCTTGCTGTGGAACACCTATCCCAAGTGGGGGTAGCCAGCTCAACAAAATGCCACACACCCAGGTGTAAGAAACAACATTGCCCCGGCATGGACTAAGCCCCTCACCTCGTCCCTGTGCATTGGGGAGCCGGAGGGACAGCCGAGGCACACGGCCCTGAGACCCCTTTGCAAAACGCCGGCTTCCCACGGAAACAGTTTTCCTGGGGTGCACACCCAATCCCAAGTGGTTGTGGCAAGGTAAAGCAAATGCCCTCCACTTCTCTGGAAGAAACCACAGTGCCCAGCCATGTTCTAAGCCCTCCCATCCTCCCTGGGCTTCTGGCAGCAGGAGTGAAAAGAGAGGAGCAGAGCACTGGGACCCGTTTGACAAAACCCGGCTTCCCACGGGAAAGTCTTTCTCCACGTGCAGACATGCTCCCAGGTGCCTGGGGCAAGGGGAAGGAAATGCCATACACTGACCTGGAAGAGACCACAGGGCCCAGGCACAGTCTGAACCCTTCCCTCAACCCGGCGGTTTTGCTAGCAGGAGTTCAACCCCAACGAACACAGCCCGGAGACCCCTGGGGCAAAAACGGCTTCCGACGATCAATAGGTGCTTGCTGTGGAACACCTATCCCAAGTGGGGGAAGCCAGCTCAACAAAATGCCACACACCCAGGTGTAAGAAACAACATTGCCCAGGCATGGTCTAAGGCCCTCACCTCGTCCCTGTGCTTTGGAGAGCCGGAGGGACAGCCGAGGCCCACGGCCCTGAGACCCCTTTGCAAAAAGCCGGCTTCCCACGGAGACAGTTTTCCTGAGGTGCAGACCCTATCCCAAGTGGTTGTGGCAAGGTAAAGCAAATGCCCTCCACTTCTCTGGAAGAAACCACAGTGCCCAACCATGTTCTAAGCCCTCCCATCCTCCCTGGGCTTCTGGCAGCAGGAGTGAAAAGAGAGGAGCAGAGCACTGGGACCCGTTTGACAAAACCCGGCTTCCCACGGGAAAGTCTTTCTCCACGTGCAGACATGCTCCCAGGTGCCTGTGGCAAGGGGAAGGAATTGCCATACACTGACCTTGAAGAGACCACAGGGCCCAGGCACAGTCTGAACCCTTCCCTCAACCCGGCGGTTTTGCTAGCAGGAGTTCAACCCCAACGAACACAGCCCGGAGACCCCTGGGGCAAAAACGGCTTCCGAGGAACAATAGGTGCTTGCTGTGGAACACCTATCCCAAGTGGGGGTAGCCAGCTCAACAAAATGCCACACACGCAGGTGTAAGAAACAACATTGCCCCGGCATGGTCTGAGCCCCTCACCTCATCCCTGTGCTTTGGGGAGCCGGAGGGACAGCCGAGGCCCACGGCCCTGAGACCCCTTTGCAATACGCCGGCTTCCCACGGAGACAGTTTTCCTGAGGTGCACACCAAATCCCAAGTGGTTGTGGCAAGGTAAAGCAAATGCCCTCCACTTCTCTGGAAGAAACCACAGTGCCCAGCCATGTTCTAAGCCCTCCCATCCTCCCTGGGCTTCTGGCAGCAGGAGTGAAAAGAGAGGAGCAGAGCACTGGGACCCGTTTGACAAAACCCGGCTTCCCACGGGAAAGTCTTTCTCCACGTGCAGACATGCTCCCAGGTGCCTGGGGCAAGGGGAAGGAAATGCCATACACTGACCTGGAAGAGACCACAGGGCCCAGGCACAGTCTGAACCCTTCCCTCATCTCGGCGGTTTTGCTAGCAGGAGTTCAACCCCCACGAACACAGCCCGGAGACCCCTGGGGCAAAAACGGCTTCCGACGATCAATAGGTGCTTGCTGTGGAACACCTATCCCAAGTGGGGGTAGCCAGCTCAACAAAATGCCACACACCCAGGTGTAAGAAACAACATTGCCCAGGTATGGTCTAAGCCCCTCACCTCGTCCCTGTGCTTTGGGGAGCCGGAGGGACAGCCGAGGCCCACGGCCCTGAGACCCCTTTGCAAAAAGCCGGCTTCCCACGGAGACAGTTTTCCTGAGGTGCAGACCCTATCCCAAGTGGTTGTGGCAAGGTAAAGCAAATGCCCTCCACTTCTCTGGAAGAAACCACAGTGCCCAGCCATGTTCTAAGCCCTCCCATCCTCCCTGGGCTTCTGGCAGCAGGAGTGAAAAGAGAGGAGCAGAGCACTGGGAACCGTATGACAAAACCCGGCTTCCCACGGGACAGTCTTTCTCCACGTGCAGACATGCTCCCAGGTGCCTGTGGCAAGGGGAAGGAAATGCCATACACTGACCTGGAAGAGACCACAGGGCCCAGGCACAGTCTGAACCCTTCCCTCAACCCGGCGGTTTTGCTAGCAGGAGTTCAACCCCAACGAACACAGCCCGGAGACCCCTGGGGCAAAAACGGCTTCCGACGATCAATAGGTGCTTGCTGTGGAACACCTATCCCAAGTGGGGGAAGCCAGCTCAACAAAATGCCACACACCCAGGTGTAAGAAACAACATTGCCCAGGCATGGTCTAAGCCCCTCACCTCGTCCCTGTGCTTTGGGGAGCCGGAGGGACAGCCGAGGCCCACGACCCTGAGCCCCCTTTGCAAAAAGCCGGCTTCCCTCAGAGACAGTTTTCCTGAGGTGCAGACCCTATCCCAAGTGGTAGTGGCAAGGTAAAGCAAATGCCCTCCACTTCTCTGGAAGAAACCACAGTGCCCAGCCATGTTCTAAGCCCTCCCATCCTCCCTGGGCTTCTGGCAGCAGGAGTGAAAAGAGAGGAGCAGAGCACTGGGACCCGTTTGACAAAACCCGGCTTCCCACGGGAAAGTCTTTCTCCACGTGCAGACATGCTCCCAGGTGCCTGGGGCAAGGGGAAGGAAATGCCATACACTGACCTGGAAGAGACCACAGGGCCCAGGTACAGTCTGAACCCTTCCCTCAACCCGGCGGTATTGCTAGCAGGAGTTCAACCCCAACGAACACAGCCCGGAGACCCCTGAGGCAAAAACGGCTTCCGACGAACAATAGGTGCTTGCTGTGGAACACCTATCCCAAGTGGGGGTAGCCAGCTCAACAAAATGCCACACACCCAGGTGTAAGAAACAACATTGCCCAGGCATGGTCTAAGCCCCTCACCTCGTCCCTGTGCTTTGGGGAGCCTGAGGGACAGCCGAGGCACACGGCCCTAGACCCCTTTGCAAAAAGCCGGCTTCCCACGGAAACAGTTTTCCTGAGGTGCAGACCCTATCCCAAGTGGTTGTGGCAAGGTAAAGCAAATGCCCTCGAATTCTCTGGAAGAAACCACAGTGCCCAACCATGTTCTAAGCCGTCCCATCCTCCCTGGGCTTCTGGCAGCAGGAGTGAAAAGAGAGGAGCAAAGCACTGGGTCCCGTTTGACAAAACCCGGCTTCCCACGGGAAAGTCTTTCTCCACGTGCAGACATGCTCCCAGGTGCCTGGGGCAAGGGGAAGGAAATGCCATACACTGACCTGGAAGAGACCACAAGGCCCAGGCACAGTCTGAACCCTTCCCTCAACCCGGCGGTTTTGCTAGCAGGAGTTCAACCCCAACGAACACAGCCCGGAGACCCCTGAGGCAAAAACGGCTTCCGACGAACAATAGGTGCTTGCTGTGGAACTCCTATCCCAAGTGGGGGTAGCCAGCTCAACAAAATGCCACACACCCAGGTGTAAGAAACAACATTGCCCAGGCATGGTCTAAGCCCCTCACCTCGTCCCTGTGTTTTGGGGAGCCTGAGGGACAGCCGAGGCACACGGCCCTGAGACCCCTTTGCAAAAAGCCGGCTTCCCACGGAGACAGTTTTCCTGAGGTGCAGACCCTATCCCAAGTGGTTGTGGCAAGGTAAAGCAAATTCCCTCGAATTCTCTGGAAGAAACCACAGTGCCCAACCATGTTCTAAGCACTCCCATCCTCCCTGGGCTTCTGGCAGCAGGAGTGAAAAGAGAGGAGCAGAGCACTGGGTCCCGTTTGACAAAACCCGGCTTCCCACGGGAAAGTCTTTCTCCACGTGCAGACATGCTCCCAGGTGCCTGGGGCAAGGGGAAGGAAATGCCATACACTGACCTGGAAGAAACCACAGGGCCCAGGCACAGTCTGAACCCTTCCCTCAACCCGGCGGTTTTGCTAGCAGGAGTTCAACCCCAACGAACACAGCCCGGAGACCCCTGGGGCAAAAACGGCTTCCGACGAACAATAGGTGCTTGCTGTGGAACACCTATCCCAAGTGGGGGTAGCCAGCTCAACAAAATGCCACACACCCAGGTGTAAGAAACAACATTGCCCCGGCATGGACTAAGCCCCTCACCTCGTCCCTGTGCATTGGGGAGCCGGAGGGACAGCCGAGGCACACGGCCGTGAGACCCCTTTGCAAAACGCCGGCTTCCCACGGAAACAGTTTTCCTGGGGTGCACACCCAATCCCAAGTGGTTGTGGCAAGGTAAAGCAAATGCCCTCCACTTCTCTGGAAGAAACCACAGTGCCCAGCCATGTTCTAAGCCCTCCCATCCTCCCTGGGCTTCTGGCAGCAGGAGTGAAAAGAGAGGAGCAGAGCACTGGGACCCGTTTGACAAAACCCGGCTTCCCACGGGAAAGTCTTTCTCCACGTGCAGACATGCTCCCAGGTGCCTGGGGCAAGGGGAAGGAAATGCCATACACTGACCTGGAAGAGACCACAGGGCCCAGGCACAGTCTGAACCCTTCCCTCAACCCGGCGGTTTTGCTAGCAGGAGTTCAACCCCAACGAACACAGCCCGGAGAACCCTGGGGCAAAAACGGCTTCCGACGAACAATAGGTGCTTGCTGTGGAACACCTATCCCAAGTGGGGGTAGCCAGCTCAACAAAATGCCACACACCCAGGTGTAAGAAACAACATTGCCCAGGCATGGTCTAAGCCCCTCACCTCGTCCCTGTGCTTTGGGGAGCCGGAGGGACAGCCGAGGCCCACGGCCCTGAGACCCCTTTGCAAAAAGCCGGCTTCCCACGGAGACAGTTTTCCTGAGGTGCAGACCCTATCCCAAGTGGTTGTGGCAAGGTAAAGCAAATGCCCTCCACTTCTCTGGAAGAAACCACAGTGCCCAGCCATGTTCTAAGCCCTCCCATTCTCCCTGGGCTTCTGGCAGCAAGAGTGAATAGAGAGGAGCAGAGCACTGGGACGCGTTTGACAAAACCTGGCTTCCCACGGGAAAGTCTTTCTCCACGTGCAGACATGCTCCCAGGTGCCTGTGGCAAGGGGAAGGAAATGCCATACACTGACCTGGAAGAGACCACAGGGCCCAGGCACAGTCTGAACCCTTCCCTCAACCCGGCGGTTTTGCTAGCAGGAGTTCAACCCCAACGAACACAGCCCGGAGACCCCTGGGGCAAAAACGGCTTCCGACGATCAATAGGTGCTTGCTGTGGAACACCTATCCCAAGTGGGGGAAGCCAGCTCAACAAAATGCCACACACCCAGGTGTAAGAAACAACATTGCCCAGGCATGGTCTAAGCCCCTCACCTCGTCCCTGTGCTTTGGGGAGCCGGAGGGACAGCCGAGGCCCACGGCCCTGAGACCCTTTTGCAAAAAGCCGGCTTCCCTCAGAGAGTTTTCCTGAGGTGCAGACCCTATCCCAAGTGGTTGTGGCAAGGTAAAGCAAATGCCCTCCACTTCTCTGGAAGAAACCACAGTGCCCAACCATGTTCTAAGCCCTCCCATCCTCCCTGGGCTTCTGGCAGCAGGAGTGAAAAGAGAGGAGCAGAGCACTGGGACCCGTTTGACAAAACCCGGCTTCCCACGGGAAAGTCTTTCTCCACGTGCAGACATGCTCCCAGGTGCCTGTGGCAAGGGGAAGGAAATGCCATACACTGACCTGGAAGAGACCACAGGGCCCAGGCAGAGTCTGAACCCTTCCCTCAACCCGGCGGTTTTGCTAGAAGGAGTTCAACCCCAACGAACACAGTCCGGAGACCCCTGGGGCAAAAACGGCTTCCGACGATCAATAGGTGCTTGCTGTGGAACACCTATCCCAAGTGGTGGAAGCCAGCTCAACAAAATGCCACACACCCAGGTGGAAGAAACAACATTGCCCAGGCTTGGTCTAAGCCCCTCACCTCGTCCCTGTGCTTTGGGGAGCCGGAGGGACAGCCGAGGCCCACGACCCAGAGAACCCTTTGCAAAAAGCCGGCTTCCCACGGAGACAGTTTTCCTGAGGTGCAGACCCTATCCGTAGTGGTTGTGGCAAGGTAAAGCAAATGCCCTCGAATTCTCTGGAAGAAACCACAGTGCCCAGCCATGTTCTAAGCCCTCCCATCCTCCC
The DNA here is from genome assembly GCF_023065955.2 of Ursus arctos. Classification (NCBI taxonomy): domain Eukaryota; kingdom Metazoa; phylum Chordata; class Mammalia; order Carnivora; family Ursidae; genus Ursus; species Ursus arctos. The sequence goes on from NW_026623062.1 coordinate 939,565, forward strand.
TGGGCTTCTGGCAGCAGGAGTGAAAAGAGAGGAGCAGAGCACTGGGACCCGTTTGACAAAACCCGGCTTCCCACGGGAACGTCTTTCTCCACGTGCAGACATGCTCCCAGGTGCCTGTGGCAAGGGGAAGGAAATGCCATACACTGACCTTGAAGAGACCACAGGGCCCAGGCACAGTCTGAACCCTTCCCTCAACCCGGCGGTTTTGCTAGCAGGAGTTCAACCCCAACGAACACAGCCCGGAGACCCCTGGGGCAAAAACGCCTTCCGACGAACAATAGGTGCTTGCTGTGGATCACCTATCCCAAGTGGGGGTAGCCAGCTCAACAAAATGCCACACACGCAGGTGTAAGAAACAACATTGCCCCGGCATGGTCTGAGCCCCTCACCTCATCCCTGTGCTTTGGGGAGCCGGAGGGACAGCCGAGGCCCACGGCCCTGAGACCCCTTTGCAATACGCCGGCTTCCCACGGAGACAGTTTTCCTGAGGTGCACACCAAATCCCAAGTGGTTGTGGCAAGGTAAAGCAAATTCCCTCCACTTCTCTGGAAGAAACCACAGTGCCCAGCCATGTTCTAAGCCCTCCCATCCTCCCTGGGCTTCTGGCAGCAGGAGTGAAAAGAGAGGAGCAGAGCACTGGGACCCGTTTGACAAAACCCGGCTTCCCACGGGAAAGTCTTTCTCCACGTGCAGACATGCTCCCAGGTGCCTGGGGCAAGGGGAAGGAAATGCCATACACTGACCTGGAAGAGACCACAGGGCCCAGGCACAGTCTGAACCCTTCCCTCATCCCGGCGGTTTTGCTAGCAGGAGTTCAACCCCCACGAACACAGCCCGGAGACCCCTGGGGCAAAAACGGCTTCCGACGATCAATAGGTGCTTGCTGTGGAACACCTATCCCAAGTGGGGGTAGCCAGCTCAGCAAAATGCCACACACCCAGGTGTAAGAAACAACATTGCCCAGGCATGGTCTAAGCCCCTCACATCGTCCCTGTGCTTTGGGGAACCGGAGGGACATCCGAGGCCCACGTCCCTGAGACCCCTTTGCAAAAAGCCGGCTTCCCACGGAGACAGTTTTCCTGAGGTGCAGACCCTATCCCAAGTGGTTGTGGCAAGGTAAAGCAAATGCCCTCCACTTCTCTGGAAGAAACCACAGTGCCCAACCATGTTCTAAGCCCTCCCATCCTCCCTGGGCTTCTGGCAGCAGGAGTGAAAAGAGAGGAGCAGAGCACTGGGACCCGTTTGACAAAACCCGGCTTCCCACGGGAAAGTCTTTCTCCACGTGCAGACATGCTCCCAGGTGCCTGGGGCAAGGGGAAGGAAATGCCATACACTGACCTGGAAGAGACCACAGGGCCCAGGCACAGTCTGAACCCTTCCCTCAACCCGGCGGTTTTGCTAGCAGGAGTTCAACCCCAACGAACACAGCCCGGAGAACCCTGGGGCAAAAACGGCTTCCGACGAACAATAGGTGCTTGCTGTGGAACACCTATCCCAAGTGGGGGTAGCCAGCTCAACAAAATGCCACACACCCAGGTGTAAGAAACAACATTGCCCAGGCATGGTCTAAGCCCCTCACCTCGTCCCTGTGCTTTGGGGAGCCGGAGGGACAGCCGAGGCCCACGGCCCTGAGACCCCTTTGCAAAAAGCCGGCTTCCCACGGAGACAGTTTTCCTGAGGTGCAGACCCTATCCCAAGTGGTTGTGGCAAGGTAAAGCAAATGCCCTCCACTTCTCTGGAAGAAACCACAGTGCCCAGCCATGTTCTAAGCCCTCCCATTCTCCCTGGGCTTCTGGCAGCAAGAGTGAAAAGAGAGGAGCAGAGCACTGGGACGCGTTTGACAAAACCTGGCTTCCCACGGGAAAGTCTTTCTCCACGTGCAGACATGCTCCCAGGTGCCTGTGGCAAGGGGAAGGAAATGCCATACACTGACCTGGAAGAGACCACAGGGCCCAGGCACAGTCTGAACCCTTCCCTCATCCCGGCGGTTTTGCTAGCAGGAGTTCAACCCCCACGAACACAGCCCGGAGACCCCTGGGGCAAAAACGGCTTCCGACGATCAATAGGTGCTTGCTGTGGAACACCTATCCCAAGTGGGGGTAGCCAGCTCAGCAAAATGCCACACACCCAGGTGTAAGAAACAACATTGCCCAGGCATGGTCTAAGCCCCTCACATCGTCCCTGTGCTTTGGGGAACCGGAGGGACATCCGAGGCCCACGTCCCTGAGACCCCTTTGCAAAAAGCCGGCTTCCCACAAAGACAGTTTTCCTGAGGTGCAGACCCTATCCCAAGTGGTTGTGGCAAGGTAAAGCAAATGCCCTCCACTTCTCTGGAAGAAACCACAGTGCCCAACCATGTTCTAAGCCCTCCCATCCTCCCTGGGCTTCTGGCAGCAGGAGTGAAAAGAGAGGAGCAGAGCACTGGGACCCGTTTGACAAAACCCGGCTTCCCACGGGAAAGTCTTTCTCCACGTGCAGACATGCTCCCAGGTGCCTGGGGCAAGGGGAAGGAAATGCCATACACTGACCTGGAAGAGACCACAAGGCCCAGGCACAGTCTGAACCCTTCCCTCAACCCGGCGGTTTTGCTAGCAGGAGTTCAACCCCAACGAACACAGCCCGGAGACCCCTGAGGCAAAAACGGCTTCCGACGAACAATAGGTGCTTGCTGTGGAACTCCTATCCCAAGTGGGGGTAGCCAGCTCAACAAAAAGCCACAAACCCAGGTGTAAGAAACAACATTGCCCAGGCATGGTCTAAGCCCCTCACCTCGTCCCTGTGCTTTGGGGAGCCTGAGGGACAGCCGAGGCACACGGCCCTGAGACCCCTTTGCAAAAAGCCGGCTTCCCACGGAGACAGTTTTCCTGAGGTGCAGACCCTATCCCAAGTGGTTGTGGCAAGGTAAAGCAAATGCCCTCGAATTCTCTGGAAGAAACCACAGTGCCCAACCATGTTCTAAGCACTCCCATCCTCCCTGGGCTTCTGGCAGCAGGAGTGAAAAGAGAGGAGCAGAGCACTGGGTCCCGTTTGACAAAACCCGGCTTCCCACGGGAAAGTCTTTCTCCACGTGCAGACATGCTCCCAGGTGCCTGTGGCAAGGGGAAGGAAATGCCATACACTGACCTGGAAGAGACCACAGGGCCCAGGCACAGTCTGAACCCTTCCCTCAACCCGGCGGTTTTGCTAGCAGGAGTTCAACCCCAACGAACACAGCCCGGAGACCCCTGGGGCAAAAACGGCTTCCGACGAACAATAGGTGCTTGCTGTGGAACACCTATCCCAAGTGGGGGTAGCCAGCTCAACAAAATGCCACACACCCAGGTGTAAGAAACAACATTGCCCCGGCATGGACTAAGCCCCTCACCTCGTCCCTGTGCATTGGGGAGCCGGAGGGACAGCCGAGGCACACGGCCCTGAGACCCCTTTGCAAAACGCCGGCTTCCCACGGAAACAGTTTTCCTGGGGTGCACACCCAATCCCAAGTGGTTGTGGCAAGGTAAAGCAAATGCCCTCCACTTCTCTGGAAGAAACCACAGTGCCCAGCCATGTTCTAAGCCCTCCCATCCTCCCTGGGCTTCTGGCAGCAGGAGTGAAAAGAGAGGAGCAGAGCACTGGGACCCGTTTGACAAAACCCGGCTTCCCACGGGAAAGTCTTTCTCCACGTGCAGACATGCTCCCAGGTGCCTGGGGCAAGGGGAAGGAAATGCCATACACTGACCTGGAAGAGACCACAGGGCCCAGGCACAGTCTGAACCCTTCCCTCAACCCGGCGGTTTTGCTAGCAGGAGTTCAACCCCAACGAACACAGCCCGGAGACCCCTGGGGCAAAAACGGCTTCCGACGATCAATAGGTGCTTGCTGTGGAACACCTATCCCAAGTGGGGGAAGCCAGCTCAACAAAATGCCACACACCCAGGTGTAAGAAACAACATTGCCCAGGCATGGTCTAAGGCCCTCACCTCGTCCCTGTGCTTTGGAGAGCCGGAGGGACAGCCGAGGCCCACGGCCCTGAGACCCCTTTGCAAAAAGCCGGCTTCCCACGGAGACAGTTTTCCTGAGGTGCAGACCCTATCCCAAGTGGTTGTGGCAAGGTAAAGCAAATGCCCTCCACTTCTCTGGAAGAAACCACAGTGCCCAACCATGTTCTAAGCCCTCCCATCCTCCCTGGGCTTCTGGCAGCAGGAGTGAAAAGAGAGGAGCAGAGCACTGGGACCCGTTTGACAAAACCCGGCTTCCCACGGGAAAGTCTTTCTCCACGTGCAGACATGCTCCCAGGTGCCTGTGGCAAGGGGAAGGAAATGCCATACACTGACCTTGAAGAGACCACAGGGCCCAGGCACAGTCTGAACCCTTCCCTCAACCCGGCGGTTTTGCTAGCAGGAGTTCAACCCCAACGAACACAGCCCGGAGACCCCTGGGGCAAAAACGGCTTCCGACGAACAATAGGTGCTTGCTGTGGAACACCTATCCCAAGTGGGGGTAGCCAGCTCAACAAAATGCCACACACGCAGGTGTAAGAAACAACATTGCCCCGGCATGGTCTGAGCCCCTCACCTCATCCCTGTGCTTTGGGGAGCCGGAGGGACAGCCGAGGCCCACGGCCCTGAGACCCCTTTGCAATACGCCGGCTTCCCACGGAGACAGTTTTCCTGAGGTGCACACCAAATCCCAAGTGGTTGTGGCAAGGTAAAGCAAATTCCCTCCACTTCTCTGGAAGAAACCACAGTGCCCAGCCATGTTCTAAGCCCTCCCATCCTCCCTGGGCTTCTGGCAGCAGGAGTGAAAAGAGAGGAGCAGAGCACTGGGACCCGTTTGACAAAACCCGGCTTCCCACGGGAAAGTCTTTCTCCACGTGCAGACATGCTCCCAGGTGCCTGGGGCAAGGGGAAGGAAATGCCATACACTGACCTGGAAGAGACCACAGGGCCCAGGCACAGTCTGAACCCTTCCCTCATCCCGGCGGTTTTGCTAGCAGGAGTTCAACCCCCACGAACACAGCCCGGAGACCCCTGGGGCAAAAACGGCTTCCGACGATCAATAGGTGCTTGCTGTGGAACACCTATCCCAAGTGGGGGTAGCCAGCTCAACAAAATGCCACACACCCAGGTGTAAGAAACAACATTGCCCAGGTATGGTCTAAGCCCCTCACCTCGTCCCTGTGCTTTGGGGAGCCGGAGGGACAGCCGAGGCCCACGGCCCTGAGACCCCTTTGCAAAAAGCCGGCTTCCCACGGAGACAGTTTTCCTGAGGTGCAGACCCTATCCCAAGTGGTTGTGGCAAGGTAAAGCAAATGCCCTCCACTTCTCTGGAAGAAACCACAGTGCCCAGCCATGTTCTAAGCCCTCCCATCCTCCCTGGGCTTCTGGCAGCAGGAGTGAAAAGAGAGGAGCAGAGCACTGGGAACCGTATGACAAAACCCGGCTTCCCACGGGACAGTCTTTCTCCACGTGCGGACATGCTCCCAGGTGCCTGTGGCAAGGGGAAGGAAATGCCATACACTGACCTGGAAGAGACCACAGGGCCCAGGCACAGTCTGAACCCTTCCCTCAACCCGGCGGTTTTGCTAGCAGGAGTTCAACCCCAACGAACACAGCCCGGAGACCCCTGAGGCAAAAACGGCTTCCGACGAACAATAGGTGCTTGCTGTGGAACTCCTATCCCAAGTGGGGGTAGCCAGCTCAACAAAATGCCACACACCCAGGTGTAAGAAACCACATTGCCCAGGCATGGTCTAAGCCCCTCACCTCGTCCCTGTGTTTTGGGGAGCCTGAGGGACAGCCGAGGCACACGGCCCTGAGACCCCTTTGCAAAAAGCCGGCTTCCCACGGAGACAGTTTTCCTGAGGTGCAGACCCTATCCCAAGTGGTTGTGGCAAGGTAAAGCAAATGCCCTCGAATTCTCTGGAAGAAACCACAGTGCCCAACCATGTTCTAAGCACTCCCATCCTCCCTGGGCTTCTGGCAGCAGGAGTGAAAAGAGAGGAGCAGAGCACTGGGTCCCGTTTGACAAAACCCGGCTTCCCACGGGAAAGTCTTTCTCCACGTGCAGACATGCTCCCAGGTGCCTGGGGCAAGGGGAAGGAAATGCCATACACTGACCTGGAAGAAACCACAGGGCCCAGGCACAGTCTGAACCCTTCCCTCAACCCGGCGGTTTTGCTAGCAGGAGTTCAACCCCAACGAACACAGCCCGGAGACCCCTGGGGCAAAAACGGCTTCCGACGAACAATAGGTGCTTGCTGTGGAACACCTATCCCAAGTGGGGGTAGCCAGCTCAACAAAATGCCACACACCCAGGTGTAAGAAACAACATTGCCCCGGCATGGACTAAGCCCCTCACCTCGTCCCTGTGCATTGGGGAGCCGGAGGGACAGCCGAGGCACACGGCCCTGAGACCCCTTTGCAAAACGCCGGCTTCCCACGGAAACAGTTTTCCTGGGGTGCACACCCAATCCCAAGTGGTTGTGGCAAGGTAAAGCAAATGCCCTCCACTTCTCTGGAAGAAACCACAGTGCCCAGCCATGTTCTAAGCCCTCCCATCCTCCCTGGGCTTCTGGCAGCAGGAGTGAAAAGAGAGGAGCAGAGCACTGGGACCCGTTTGACAAAACCCGGCTTCCCACGGGAAAGTCTTTCTCCACGTGCAGACATGCTCCCAGGTGCCTGGGGCAAGGGGAAGGAAATGCCATACACTGACCTGGAAGAGACCACAGGGCCCAGGCACAGTCTGAACCCTTCCCTCAACCCGGCGGTTTTGCTAGCAGGAGTTCAACCCCAACGAACACAGCCCGGAGAACCCTGGGGCAAAAACGGCTTCCGACGAACAATAGGTGCTTGCTGTGGAACACCTATCCCAAGTGGGGGTAGCCAGCTCAACAAAATGCCACACACCCAGGTGTAAGAAACAACATTGCCCAGGCATGGTCTAAGCCCCTCACCTCGTCCCTGTGCTTTGGGGAGCCGGAGGGACAGCCGAGGCCCACGGCCCTGAGACCCCTTTGCAAAAAGCCGGCTTCCCACGGAGACAGTTTTCCTGAGGTGCAGACCCTATCCCAAGTGGTTGTGGCAAGGTAAAGCAAATGCCCTCCACTTCTCTGGAAGAAACCACAGTGCCCAGCCATGTTCTAAGCCCTCCCATTCTCCCTGGGCTTCTGGCAGCAAGAGTGAATAGAGAGGAGCAGAGCACTGGGACGCGTTTGACAAAACCTGGCTTCCCACGGGAAAGTCTTTCTCCACGTGCAGACATGCTCCCAGGTGCCTGTGGCAAGGGGAAGGAAATGCCATACACTGACCTGGAAGAGACCACAGGGCCCAGGCACAGTCTGAACCCTTCCCTCAACCCGGCGGTTTTGCTAGCAGGAGTTCAACCCCAACGAACACAGCCCGGAGACCCCTGGGGCAAAAACGGCTTCCGACGATCAATAGGTGCTTGCTGTGGAACACCTATCCCAAGTGGGGGAAGCCAGCTCAACAAAATGCCACACACCCAGGTGTAAGAAACAACATTGCCCAGGCATGGTCTAAGGCCCTCACCTCGTCCCTGTGCTTTGGAGAGCCGGAGGGACAGCCGAGGCCCACGGCCCTGAGACCCCTTTGCAAAAAGCCGGCTTCCCACGGAGACAGTTTTCCTGAGGTGCAGACCCTATCCCAAGTGGTTGTGGCAAGGTAAAGCAAATGCCCTCCACTTCTCTGGAAGAAACCACAGTGCCCAACCATGTTCTAAGCCCTCCCATCCTCCCTGGGCTTCTGGCAGCAGGAGTGAAAAGAGAGGAGCAGAGCACTGGGACCCGTTTGACAAAACCAGGCTTCCCACGGGAAAGTCTTTCTCCACGTGCAGACATGCTCCCAGGTGCCTGTGGCAAGGGGAAGGAAATTCCATACACTGACCTGGAAGAGACCACAGGGCCCAGGCACAGTCTAAACCCTTCCCTCAACCCGGCGGTTTTGCTAGCAGGAGTTCAACCCCAACGAACACAGCCGGGAGACCCCTGGGGCAAAAACGGCTTCCGTCGAACAATAGGTGCTTGCTGTGGAACACCTTTCCCAAGTGGGGGTAGCCAGCTCAACAAAATGCCACACACCCAGGTGTAAGAAACAACATTGCCCAGGCATGGTCTAAGCCCCTCACCTCGTCCCTGTGTTTTGGGGAGCCTGAGGGACAGCCGAGGCACACGGCCCTAGACCCCTTTGCAAAAAGCCGGCTTCCCACGGAGACAGTTTTCCTGAGGTGCAGACCCTATCCCTAGTGGTTGTGGCAAGGTAAAGCAAATGCCCTCGAATTCTCTGGAAGAAACCACAGTGCCCAACCATGTTCTAAGCCCTCCCATCCTCCCTGGGCTTCTGGCAGCAGGAGTGAAAAGAGAGGAGCAGAGCACTGGGACCCGTTTGACAAAACCCGGCTTCCCACGGGAAAGTCTTTCTCCACGTGCAGACATGCTCCCAGGTGCCTGTGGCAAGGGGAAGGAAATGCCATACACTGACCTGGAAGAGACCACAGGGCCCAGGCACAGTCTGAACCCTTCCCTCAACCCGGCGGTTTTGCTAGCAGGAGTTCAACCCCAACGAACACAGCCCGGAGACCCCTGGGGCAAAAACGGCTTCCGACGATCAATAGGTGCTTGCTGTGGAACACCTATCCCAAGTGGGGGAAGCCAGCTCAACAAAATGCCACACACCCAGGTGTAAGAAACAACATTGCCCAGGCATGGTCTAAGCCCCTCACCTCGTCCCTGTGCTTTGGGGAGCCGGAGGGACAGCCGAGGCCCACGGCCCTGAGACCCCTTTGCAAAAAGCCGGCTTCCCACGGAGACAGTTTTCCTGAGGTGCAGACCCTATCCCAAGTGGTTGTGGCAAGGTAAAGCAAATGCCCTCCACTTCTCTGGAAGAAACCACAGTGCCCAGCCATGTTCTAAGCCCTGCCATCCTCCCTGGGCTTCTGGCAGCAGGAGTGAAAAGAGAGGAGCAGAGCACTGGGACCCGTTTGACAAAACCAGGCTTCCCACGGGAAAGTCTTTCTCCACGTGCAGACATGCTCCCAGGTGCCTGTGGCAAGGGGAAGGAAATGCCATACACTGACCTGGAAGAGACCACAGGGCCCAGGCACCGTCTAAACCCTTCCCTCAACCCGGCGGTTTTGCTAGCAGGAGTTCAACCCCAACGATCACAGCCCGGAGACCCCTGGGGCAAAAACGGCTTCCGACGATCAATAGGTGCTTGCTGTGGAACACCTTTCCCAAGTGGGGGTAGCCAGCTCAACAAAATGCCACACACCCAGGTGTAAGAAACAACATTGCCCAGGCATGGTCTAAGCCCCTCACCTCGTCCCTGTGTTTTGGGGAGCCTGAGGGACAGCCGAGGCACACGGCCCTAGACCCCTTTGCAAAAAGCCGGCTTCCCACGGAGACAGTTTTCCTGAGGTGCAGACCCTATCCCTAGTGGTTGTGGCAAGGTAAAGCAAATGCCCTCGAATTCTCTGGAAGAAACCACAGTGCCCAACCATGTTCTAAGCCCTCCCATCCTCCCTGGGCTTCTGGCAGCAGGAGTGAAAAGAGAGGAGCAGAGCACTGGGACCCGTTTGACAAAACCCGGCTTCCCACGGGAAAGTCTTTCTCCACGTGCAGACATGCTCCCAGGTGCCTGTGGCAAGGGGAAGGAAATGCCATACACTGACCTGGAAGAGACCACAGGGCCCAGGCACAGTCTGAACCCTTCCCTCAACGCGGCGGTTTTGCTAGCAGGAGTTCAACCCCAACGAACACAGCCCGGAGACCCCTGAGGCAAAAACGGCTTCCGACGAACAATAGGTGCTTGCTGTGGAACTCCTATCCCAAGTGGGGGTAGCCAGCTCAACAAAAAGCCACAAACCCAGGTGTAAGAAACAACATTGCCCAGGCATGGTGTAAGCCCCTCACCTCGTCCCTGTGCTTTGGGGAGCCTGAGGGACAGCCGAGGCACACGGCCCTGAGACCCCTTTGCAAAAAGCCGGCTTCCCACGGAGACAGTTTTCCTGAGGTGTAGACCCTATCCCAAGTGGTTGTGGCAAGGTAAAGCAAATGCCCTCGAATTCTCTGGAAGAAACCACAGTGCCCAACCATGTACTAAGCACTCCCATCCTCCCTGGGCTTCTGGCAGCAGGAGTGAAAAGAGAGGAGCAGAGCACTGGGTCCCGTTTGACAAAACCCGGCTTCCCACGGGAAAGTCTTTCTCCACGTGCAGACATGCTCCCAGGTGCCTGGGGCAAGGGGAAGGAAATGCCATACACTGACCTGGAAGAGACCACAGGGCCCAGGCACAGTCTGAACCCTTCCCTCAACCCGGCGGTTTTGCTAGCAGGAGTTCAACCCCAACGAACACAGCCCGGAGACCCCTGGGGCAAAAACGGCTTCCGACGAACAATAGGTGCTTGCTGTGGAACACCTATCCCAAGTGGGGGTAGCCAGCTCAACAAAATGCCACACACCCAGGTGTAAGAAACAACATTGCCCCGGCATGGACTAAGCCCCTCACCTCGTCCCTGTGCATTGGGGAGCCGGAGGGACAGCCGAGGCACACGGCCCTGAGACCCCTTTGCAAAACGCCGGCTTCCCACGGAAACAGTTTTCCTGGGGTGCACACCCAATCCCAAGTGGTTGTGGCAAGGTAAAGCAAATGCCCTCCACTTCTCTGGAAGAAACCACAGTGCCCAGCCATGTTCTAAGCCCTCCCATCCTCCCTGGGCTTCTGGCAGCAGGAGTGAAAAGAGAGGAGCAGAGCACTGGGACCCGTTTGACAAAACCCGGCTTCCCACGGGAAAGTCTTTCTCCACGTGCAGACATGCTCCCAGGTGCCTGGGGCAAGGGGAAGGAAATGCCATACACTGACCTGGAAGAGACCACAGGGCCCAGGCACAGTCTGAACCCTTCCCTCATCCCGGCGGTTTTGCTAGCAGGAGTTCAACCCCCACGAACACAGCCCGGAGACCCCTGGGGCAAAAACGGCTTCCGACGATCAATAGGTGCTTGCTGTGGAACACCTATCCCAAGTGGGGGTAGCCAGCTCAGCAAAATGCCACACACCCAGGTGTAAGAAACAACATTGCCCAGGCATGGTCTAAGCCCCTCACATCGTCCCTGTGCTTTGGGGAACCGGAGGGACATCCGAGGCCCACGTCCCTGAGACCCCTTTGCAAAAAGCCGGCTTCCCACGGAGACAGTTTTCCTGAGGTGCAGACCCTATCCCAAGTGGTTGTGGCAAGGTAAAGCAAATGCCCTCCACTTCTCTGGAAGAAACCACAGTGCCCAACCATGTTCTAAGCCCTCCCATCCTCCCTGGGCTTCTGGCAGCAGGAGTGAAAAGAGAGGAGCAGAGCACTGGGACCCGTTTGACAAAACCCGGCTTCCCACGGGAAAGTCTTTCTCCACGTGCAGACATGCTCCCAGGTGCCTGGGGCAAGGGGAAGGAAATGCCATACACTGACCTGGAAGAGACCACAGGGCCCAGGCACAGTCTGAACCCTTCCCTCAACCCGGCGGTTTTGCTAGCAGGAGTTCAACCCCAACGAACACAGCCCGGAGAACCCTGGGGCAAAAACGGCTTCCGACGAACAATAGGTGCTTGCTGTGGAACACCTATCCCAAGTGGGGGTAGCCAGCTCAACAAAATGCCACACACCCAGGTGTAAGAAACAACATTGCCCAGGCATGGTCTAAGCCCCTCACCTCGTCCCTGTGCTTTGGGGAGCCGGAGGGACAGCCGAGGCCCACGGCCCTGAGACCCCTTTGCAAAAAGCCGGCTTCCCACGGAGACAGTTTTCCTGAGGTGCAGGCCCTATCCCTAGTGGTTGTGGCAAGGTAAAGCAAATGCCCTCGAATTCTCTGGAAGAAACCACAGTGCCCAACCATGTTCTAAGCCCTCCCATCCTCCCTGGGCTTCTGGCAGCAGGAGTGAAAAGAGAGGAGCAGAGCACGGGGACCCGTTTGACAAAACCCGGCTTCCCACGGGAAAGTCTTTCTCCACGTGCAGACATGCTCCCAGGTGCCTGGGGCAAGGGGAAGGAAATGCCATACACTGACCTGGAAGAGACCACAGGGCCCAGGTACAGTCTGAACACTTCCCTCAACACGGCGGTATTGCTAGCAGGAGTTCAACCCCAACGAACACAGCCCGGAGACCCCTGAGGCAAAAACGGCTTCCGACGAACAATAGGTGCTTGCTGTGGAACACCTATCCCAAGTGGGGGTAGCCAGCTCAACAAAATGCCACACACCCAGGTGTAAGAAACAACATTGCCCAGGCATGGTCTAAGCCCCTCACCTCGTCCCTGTGCTTTGGGGAGCCTGAGGGACAGCCGAGGCACACGGCCCTAGACCCCTTTGCAAAAAGCCGGCTTCCCACGGAGACAGTTTTCCTGAGGTGCAGACCCTATCCCAAGTGGTTGTGGCAAGGTAAAGCAAATGCCCTCGAATTCTCTGGAAGAAACCACAGTGCCCAACCATGTTCTAAGCACTCCCATCCTCCCTGGGCTTCTGGCAGCAGGAGTGAAAAGAGAGGAGCAGAGCACTGGGTCCCGTTTGACAAAACCCGGCTTCCCACGGGAAAGTCTTTCTCCACGTGCAGACATGCTCCCAGGTGCCTGGGGCAAGGGGAAGGAAATGCCATACACTGACCTGGAAGAGACCACAGGGCCCAGGCACAGTCTGAACCCTTCCCTCAACCCGGCGGTTTTGCTAGCAGAAGTTCAACCCCAACGAACACAGCCCGGAGACCCCTGAGGCAAAAACGGCTTCCGACGAACAATAGGTGCTTGCTGTGGAACACCTATCCCAAGTGGGGGTAGCCAGCTCAACAAAATGCCACACACCCAGATGTAAGAAACAACATTGCCCAGGCATGGTCTAAGCCCCTCACCTCGTCCCTGTGCTTTGGGGAGCCTGAGGGACAGCCGAGGCACACGGCCCTAGACCCCTTTGCAAAAAGCCGGCTTCCCACGGAGACAGTTTTCCTGAGGTGCAGACCCTATCCCAAGTGGTTGTGGCAAGGTAAAGCAAATGCCCTCCACTTCTCTGGAAGAAACCACAGTGCCCAGCCATGTTCTAAGCCCTCCCATCCTCCCTGGGCTTCTGGCAGCAGGAGTGAAAAGAGAGGAGCAGAGCACTGGGACCCGTTTGACAAAACCAGGCTTCCCACGGGAAAGTCTTTCTCCACGTGCAGACATGCTCCCAGGTGCCTGTGGCAAGGGGAAGGAAATGCCATACACTGACCTGGAAGAGACCACAGGGCCCAGGCACAGTCTGAACCCTTCCCTCAACCCGGCGGTTTTGCTAGCAGGAGTTCACCCCAACGAACACAGCCCGGAGACCCCTGGGGCAAAAACGGCTTCCGACGATCAATAGGTGCTTGCTGTGGAACACCTATCCCAAGTGGGGGAAGCCAGCTCAACAAAATGCCACACACCCAGGTGTAAGAAACAACATTGCCCAGCCATGGTCTAAGCCCCTCACCTCGTCCCTGTGCTTTGGGGAGCCGGAGGGACAGCCGAGGCCCACGACCCTGAGACCCCTTTTAAAAAAGCCGGCTTCCCTCAGTGACAGTTTTCCTGAGGTGAAGACCCTATCCCAAGTGGTAGTGGCAAGGTAAAGCAAATGCCCTCCACTTCTCTGGAAGAAACCACAGTGCTCAGCCATGTTCTAAGCCCTCCCATCCTCCCTGGGCTTCTGGCAGCAGGAGTGAAAAGAGAGGAGCAGAGCACTGGGTCCCGTTTGACAAAACCCGGCTTCCCACGGGAAAGTCTTTCTCCACGTGCAGACATGCTCCCAGGTGCCTGGGGCAAGGGGAAGGAAATGCCATACACTGACCTGGAAGAGACCACAGGGCCCAGGCACAGTCTGAATCCTTCCCTCAACCCGGCGGTTTTGCTAGCAGGAGTTCAACCCCAACGAACACAGCCCGGAGACCCCTGGGGCAAAAACGGCTTCCGACGAACAATAGGTGCTTGCTGTGGAACACCTATCCCAAGTGGGGGTAGCCAGCTCAACAAAATGCCACACACCCAGATGTAAGAAACAACATTGCCCCGGCATGGACTAAGCCCCTCACCTCGTCCCTGTGCTTTGGGGAGCCGGAGGGACAGCCGAGGCACACGGCCCTGAGACCCCTTTGCAAAACGCCGGCTTCCCACGGAAACAGTTTTCCTGAGGTGCACACCCAATCCCAAGTGGTTGTGGCAAGGTAAAGCAAATGCCCTCCACTTCTCTGGAAGAAACCACAGTGCCCAGCCATGTTCTAAGCCGTCCCATCCTCCCTGGGCTTCTGGCAGCAGGAGTGAAAAGAGAGGAGCAGAGCACTGGGACCCGTTTGACAAAACCCGGCTTCCCACGGGAAAGTCTTTCTCCACGTGCAGACATGCTCCCAGGTGCCTGGGGCAAGGGGAAGGAAAAGCCATACACTGACCTGGAAGAGACCACAGGGCCCAGGCACAGTCTGAACCCTTCCCTCAACCCGGCGGTTTTGCTAGCAGGAGTTCAACCCCAACGAACACAGCCCGGAGAACCCTGGGGCAAAAACGGCTTCCGACGAACAATAGGTGCTTGCTGTGGAACACCTATCCCAAGTGGGGGTAGCCAGCTCAACAAAATGCCACACACCCACGTGTAAGAAACAACATTGCCCAGGCATGGTCTAAGCCCCTCACCTCGTCCCTGTGCTTTGGGGAGCCGGAGGGACAGCCGAGGCCCACGGCCCTGAGACCCCTTTGCAAAAAGCCGGCTTCCCACGGAGACAGTTTTCCTGAGGTGCAGACCCTATCCCAAGTGGTTGTGGCAAGGAAAAGCAAATGCCCTCCACTTCTCTGGAAGAAACCACAGTGCCCAGCCATGTTCTAAGCCCTCCCATCCTCCCTGGGCTTCTGGCAGCAAGAGTGAAAAGAGAGGAGCA